>NC_056751.1:748568686-748783686 GCF_019279795.1 Protopterus annectens
ACATAGCTTTGGCTCGTAAGTAAATCATGGTAAAGCAGATACACTGCAGTGAAAGTGACACATGCAAAACCAATGCTCCCTATTGAAGTGCTGAGTGCCAGCAAACAGAAAAAAAACTGGAAATGCAGGATAAGAGTGAATATTGAACATCAGTAAGACTTCTTTTTTGTGAGGGGGCAAGCCCCCAAACCCTTCTGATGTGGTCGGCAACCCCCCCCACACCCAAACATATATATAGTAACTGCAACATTTATATACCTTGGAGAAAAGGGAATATTCCAAGAAATGGCAATTCGGGGTTTAGTATATTTAAGTCCCTATATTTGGCTATTCAGCTACAGCATTACAGGATTGGCTATAACAAGTCCTAACATTTCAAATGATTACCAAAATCAACACCAGGCTATGCTTTCCCAAGCTACATTGTATATCAGACATAGGCAATTCAAGTAACAATGTACAAAGGGCATGGCATAGGTGTCATCATTTGCACAGCTCGGGAAGGAGCACATGTGTAGATGTCATTCACAGGGAAATGTATGAGTATTGAAGACAAATTAATTCAAGAATGAACTTGTGTGCATGAGCTTTGTGTGTGTGTGTGTGTGTGTGTGTGTGTGTGTGTGTGTTGAGGATGCATTAACGTAAAAGGCTTTGTGAAGGGCCAGTATTACTGGAAGTCTGTGTTTGTGTGATGTTCTGGTTGCTGCGGTGGTGTGAGTGTGTGGCTGCTGGGACACAGCCTCAATAGTAGTTGCAGCACTACATATCAATCTACTGGACAGGTCCAAGGCATATATCATGGAGGGCTGAGCATCCTGTATATCCGCCAGCCCACGAAAGCTGGCTCTATCAGAAGTTGCAATTGTCATACCATGACCCTGTCCAAATGTTAAGAGTGCTGTGGGATTGTGAATGATATCTGTCCCCAGCTGTGGCACAACTGCCACAACACCACAGACACCCTCTCCTGGCCATAGACAGCTCCATGACAGATATAGCTGTGGAAGTGCTAGTTCTGCTTGAGTATGATCTATGCCATCCATGGCCATGATGGCCTCCATCTGTTGAGGCTGCAGTAAAGCTTTGTGGATGGTGCCTCATGCATGGCAGATGAGCTTGAGAGGACATGACACATTTAAGTATGTGATTTAGCCTATTAAAACAATGACACATATAGAACAAGTCATCTCGCATACCCTGCATCAGCTATACTAACTCCAACACAGCTGAGGTAGTACAAGTTTGTGCCTCCATGATGGCCCTATACATATGTTGGGATGTAGCCATTGAAATAGCAACATCATGGGGGGAGGTAATCATGTCTCCAGTGAATACCAATACCCACCACCGGTGTGTGCACCCCCTGCTCAAGGGATCTAAGGGCAGATCTGATGTGTTTGGTCAGGGTACCACACTTCCCTGACTGCAAGTGTCCCTAGTAATTTGTCCTTCCTGTGGTATTTGTCTCCTGGGTGCCTGAAGGCACAAAGGCTGCATCTATGGGCTGCATTCGGGATCGAGTTGTCATAGTCCCTGTGTCCTATACACACACTGTACTGCCTGACTATGACAGCTCATCCCTGCCATAATCATGAGAGGTTGGTGGCAATTCAACAATGGTGGCACTGGATACAGAATTGTCTATGAACATGGCATAGCACAATACCCTTTGTAAGTATGATCCAATACTAGAAGTATGCTTCAAAGTCAGATGTAAGGATAGTTGTATTTGAAAACCAAACATTTAGATTTCATGCCTGGTTCAGACAGTCATGCAAGTGTAATCCCTGATGTTCCTGTTTAGCTGAAATGAGGCAGCTTTAATTATTTTGACCGTGAGTAATGGGTCAACAGGAATTATAGCTACTGTTACAAAGGAAGAGCTTTACACACCTGGGACATTTTCAGTGGCTGATTTTTTTTGCATTGTGAAGCTTTGCACAAATATACATTACTGTACTGTTGGAACATGTGGAGGTGTCACTATCTCTGACAGAGGCCAGACAGAGATGGCTTGTCCAATGGTGTACCACCCAATGACCTGCCTTCCCATGTCAGGCAGGCTCTTTTTTTCTGCAGTATGACTAATGATAGCGGCTATGTGGTGGACCATGTCATAATTACAGTCCAGGTCACTGACAGCATTGATGTCTAAAACCAAATCATTTTAGACATGTTCCTGAGGCAATATAAGGTTCAGACTGAATTATTCAATTTGTATAAAAAGTTGCATTTATTAGATTTTTGGCATCATATACTGAACTATACTGTGGCTGACATTCATAACAGAGATGATTCCACTTTATCTGAGGATTCAGATACCAATGAATATTTTTCTTTTGATGATGCATCTAATTTCACTACTTATGTACCTCTGGATGTTAGCAATATAAATACTGAAAGTTTTTTCCTACCCTCATTTAACAATGAAACTTTAAAAAGGTTTGCTGTGGTCACTAATATTCAAATAGATAAATTATTTCAATGATTTTCAGTATCTAAAAAAGATGTGGTTTATAACATCAGTAAACATGATTGGCAATTGTTAAATGATATTTGAAAAAAATAGTATTTAACTATTAGACCGGCAGATAATGGGAAAAAACCCTGTGGTTATGAGTAGACACCAATATTTTAATATATGTATGTCTCATTTAAGTAATACTAATACTTATCAAGTGTATTCTAAAGAAAGTAATGAAGCTTTATTATTGAATTTAAAAAGCTTGTGTATAAAGGAATAAGTTTAGCATATTTTTTGGCTTCAGATTTTGATAAATTAGTTCCTACATCTAGTAGGATGCCCATATTTTACTGTTTACCTAAAATCCATAAAAGCATATATAATACCCGGGTAGACCTACAGCATCTTTATGTGGATCACTTTTGGAAAATGTTGGTGGAGTGATTAATAATTTTTTTCTTCTTTATGTTTTGAAGTTCCCTCCTTATGTGGAGGACTCTACTGACTTGTTATTATAATTAGGTAGTATCTATTGGATGGAGAACACATACTTTTGGATATACAAAGTTTACATACTAGTATATAACATAAAGATGGGTTATCTGCTATCCAGTACTTTACAGGACACTGTCCTAAATTCTTGTATGTTTCATGTATGTTTCAGATTTAATTGATTTTTGTTCCCAGAATAGCTTTTTGTATGTTTGATGACATAATTTTTAAACAGTAGGTGGATACTGCTATGGGGCACCATTTGCCCCTGTTTATACTAATTTATTTATGAGTTTATTTGAGATTAATTTTATTTATAGCAATATATTTTATCAAAATGATGTTATTAAATATTAAAGATATATAGATGACTTCATTTTTTATTACAAGGAGGTAGGGAATTTGCTGATATATTTATTTCTTAAATACTAATGATATAAATTTAATGTTTTCAGGAAACATTTGTCATCATTCAGTTAATTTTTTTAGATATTAAATTTTTTGTGGTAGATAGTAAAGTGTATACCAAGTTGTATAGTAAATCTACAGGAATTATGGATTATGTAAATGCTAACAGTTTTCACCCTTCTCATATTATACATTATTTACCATGTGGGGAAATATAAGGAGCTAGATGGCTAGGCAGCTGTTGGCAGGATATTTTGTGGGAAATTCAAAATATTATGGATATGTTTGACAGGTGTTAGTATAGTGAACATTGTATAATAAGGCTTATAATAAGGTTACAATTTTAACTCAAAAGCTTTTTTCACATTATTGTAACAGAAGATCAAAAAGCAATAATATAGGCAATATTCAGCAAAAGGTATTCTCTGTCATGGAATTTAATGTTCTGTCTTATGATATAATTAATTAGGTTAGGATGAATTGGCCTATTATCTTCAGTGGTGACTTGATTTCTGTGTTGTTCTCTTTTGGCGTTTCCCGGTTAGGGGTCGCCACAGCAGAACTCTGGTCCACTAATGATTGGCAATAGATTTTGACAAATGCCGAGTTGCCAGCTTGACGTTCAACCTTCAACGAAGGCACGCCCATTTACGCATGTCTCTCGAACGCCCACCCAACTGCGGGGAGGACATGCAGACTCCACACAGAAGGCACTCCCCGCACTCCAGCCGAGAATCGAATGGGAGAACCTCTTGCTGTGAGGCAACAATGCTACCACTGCAGTTTATTCAGTGCCAAGCATTTCTTATACCAGGGAAAACGTTTTTGATATATTAGTTAATAATTATTTTAATAGCAAAAGTATACTATATCATACTATTTCTATTCATGATAGAGGTACTTTAGCTTGTAAAACTTGTTCTATTTGGAATAATGTAGTTAACTATTTTCCCTGATTAATGGTTTGAATTATGTTCTGATAACTACATTTACTTGTTATACAGAACACATTATTTATGCTTTGTCCTGTCCTTGTGGATTAGTATATATTGGTGAAACTAAAATAATGTTCAGTGATAGAATTAAGGGACACCTTAGAGATACACGTGAGGTAAAATTCACACTATTGTAGATGAACATTTTAATATGTTCATCATAAGAATGACAATGTTTTGTAGCTGAGCATTTTAATATGCTCATCATAAAATGCAGATGTTTTGTTGGCTACTATTTTATTACAAGTTAATGTTAAGGAGATGGATCATCATTTGATTTAGCAGAAAATGTTATATAAGGAAAGAGTTTGTATTTTAAAGAATGGTACTTTGGTACTTAAAGGGTTAAATAAGGAAGTCAGTTGGAATTATTTAATTCATTAACTCTGATTGATTTGGTTGATTGATTGAATTGCACAGGATATAAATTCTGCATTAACTGTTGTATATGTCACCTCCTTCGAAACCTATTTCGCGGAGGTGCTAGAAGTGTGTATTTTATGTCTTGATAAATAGAGCTGGTTTTATGTCGTGCTTTCATTTCATGTTCCCGGTAATCCTAATCAGCTGCATCCTGCCCACAGAGCCATTGGCCATGGAGACAGCGGGTCTGGAGTAGCACTTCATTCAGAGTCTCAACATATTTTGTTTTCTGGGTAGCTTTTTAGCAGACAAACCAGTGTTTATCTGCTTACTAACTTTCTTAGGGGCTGCTTGTTGATGTGGAAAACAGTGGTATTACCATGGTGGTCATCAGTGGCACACAAAGCCCCTTACAACACTGTTGTCCTGCTTGTCCATATACCAAGTTGCTGGTGTGTCTGACAGTCATATTTGTCTATCTAGACAATTTACTTAATGTTGGGCACATAACATTATTGAGTAAATTTCCCCTACACTGTGATGGGTTGGTATAATGGCTGACGTTTTTACGTCATCGATAGAAGATAAAGGATTTGATTCTTACCTTTGAAAGGGGAATTGGATAAGATTAAAATAGCCCACAAGGACAGCTAGCCTAGTACTTCCCTATGATGGTCTTAACATTCCCACTCCCTAAGGTGAAATGACTTTTGCACATGCTGTATATGTACAAGTATAGAATAGGCAAATGGTTTTATGCAAGTGATAGTACAAGGCTGGCCTGAATGTATTCACATGGGCTGTAAGCATTTGCTGATGGGTGTGTTCAGCACAACTGCTTGACCCTTATGGTACCGCTTTCACTCCACCTGCTCAATAACCCATAAAAGTATTTGCAAAGCCACTTCAATATGTTGTTATGTAAACAGCAGCGAACAGCACCTACAGTTTAAAAAGAGAGGCTGAAATAGTAGCACTTACCTTACAGAAGCTGGTGTCAAGCACCTCTAAGCAATTAGTGTAAGACGCACGTTACATGTTGAGATCTGGTTGTTATATGAATTCTTCCTTAGTGCAGTAAGGATCAGTGCTATCTCCTATGTTTACACCACTCACATTCAGGTACCTGGACATGGTGATGACACAAATGTGGCTTAAACTCATTGCTGCCTGGTTCTGAACTGAGTTAACATATACACAGTGCTAAAACACAACTGTCAAAATGGATGAAAACACAACTGGCAAAATGGATTTCTATATTTTAGACATTGCCTCTGAACAAAGTAGGCAAAAGAATACATTCATGTTCTGTGAGAAAGCAAGCCAGGCTGAAAGGAATATTTGTACTTATTTATGATTGAGATAAGGTAGGATTGTTGAACTTAGCATGTAAAAGTTGCAATATGAACAAAAGACACTGTCAAAAGAGTGTAATTAGACAAAATGCCATTGTGCTCATGACCTTGTATATAACATGCTGTGTGAAGGGAAAATTAATATATGTGAGATCATAGGAAGCCTGCACCAAGTGTGGTTTGGTGGGCCAAGTCTCCCATGAGGGATGGTGGGTGTGGGAGGTTGGGGCAAAACCCTCCAAAAATTTGCCCAGGGGATGCAGGAACATTTTAAAAGAGACCAGTCCCAAATTAACTGAGAAAACTGATAAAATATTTTTTGACAAAGGAAAAGTGACCAATCAAACTCCTTGATACCTGTGCATTATTGAAGGGGAAAACAGAGAACTGATAATGTAAGCCAAACACATAAAATCTTAAAAAAGTCTGAATGCTTGCTAATGGGAATGTGATGATAAGCATTAAGTCTAGCTTTACTATGAAGGCTAGTGAAAGGAGCAAAGGCAAAAAGGACTGAAGGGATATAATGTTGAACTTTGGAATTTACTTATTTATTTTACATTTGTTGACTGGGGAAGTCTGTCTGTGCACAAAAGCCCATTTTCAGCAGAGGCCTGGAGAGAAAAGCTCCAGTACATTTATTTATTTATTTACATTTGTTTACCGGGAAATTTTGACTGGACGCAGGTCCTTTTTCAGCAGATGTCTGGCGAGAAAAGCTCCACATCATGTACATGATAGAGATACAAAGTTGCAGCAATAGTAAACAACATTACAGGTTGTTGGCTTTAATACAATAACAAGATATTGATTATCAACAGTATATGTACAGTAAATGTTGCAAGTTAAGATAGTCTCTTGTTGTTTATAATATTAGTAACAAAGTTGTCAGACAATATGTTAAAGTATATAAAGGCAACTAGCTATTTCTGACTGTGGTTAGTAGTGGCGGTAGTATAGTTGGGTTAAGAGTCTAGATGGGGGGTAAGGGTGGGGGTGTAAGTCTGGATTAGAAGAAGGACAAAGCCAGTGCAAATTTAAGTGGAATTTGAGTGCAGTCTTGAAAAGGCTGCTGGAAGGTAGAGTAGTTATAGAGGGTGGAAGATTGTTCCAAAGTTTAGATATGGTACATGAAAATATGGCTTCTCCTGCTGAGTTTTTGGGTGTGATAACAGTGAGTTGATTTTTGTTGCTTGATCATAGGGGCCTAGTAGGGTGATAGGGTTGGAGAAGGGTTTGAAGGGAAGGCATGTTAAGGGAGTGGTTAATAAGTTTATGAGTGAGGGAGAGTTGATTAAAGTGAAGGAGTTGTGGGAGTTCTAGCCAGTTTAGTTCTTTAAGGGAGATACAATAATGGCTGCAGTAGGAGGTTCCAGTGGCAGATTTTGCAATTTTGTTGTAACAAGCATCCAGCTTGTGTAGGTCTATCTGTTTAAGGTTGGTAAGTATGGGGGATGCATAGAGTAGGGTGGAGATTAGCTGGGAATTGGCTGATTCTAGATGCTTTGGTTAGGAATTGGTGGCTTCGATATAATGCACCAAGTGTCAAATCTAAGTTTTTTGTCTATTTCCACACCAAGTAATTTTGTGTGTTCTGATGGAGAGATGATGGCATTGTCTTTGGCAAGAATGTTGAAGTGGGGGGCTGTTTTTTTCGTGGCCTTGAAAGGTTGGAACAGGAGAAGATTTGTCTTACTTGAGTTGAGTAGGAGCTGAGCATTGGATAGACAGCTTTCTACAGAAGAGAATGATTCCTGTGTGATTTGTTTTAGTTCTGGTAGAGTGGGGGCAGAGCAGATGAGAGCAAAGTCATCTGCGTACTGTATAAGAGATGCTTGTGTGGCGGCAGTATGTAGGTTGTTAGTGAAAAGTGAGAATAGCAGAGGGCCAAGGATAGACCCTTGGGGAACTCCGAGAGTAACTGGGAGGTGAGGTGATATGTTATCGTCCCAGATTAATGATTGCTGGCATCCGTGTAGTTAGCTGTGGAACCAGTTGCGGGCTGATTGTGAGGAGAGGTTGGGGAGAGTAGAGAGTAGTAGCTCATGAAATACCATGTCAAAGGCCTGTGAGAAATCTGGAAATATGGCAGTAGAGAAGAGGCCATTATTTTGTGATGAAGTATAGTGTTGGTGAAGGAGAGTAGAGCGGAGGTAGTGCTGTGATATGGCCTGAAACTATGTTGGGTTTTGGAGAGGAGATTATTAGCTAGGAGGCAGTTGGAGACCTGGGTGTTGATACATTTTTCAAGTATCTTGGAGAGAGGGAAGAGGATAGCAATGGGGCAGTAATTGGAGAGGTCGATGGAGGGGACACCTTTGTGGAGGGGAATGATGTGGGATATTTTCCATATCGAGGGAACATAGCCTTCTGTTATGGAATGGTTGATTAGAATTGAAACTGGGTAGGCTAGTGTATCAGCTGCAGTTTTCAAGTATTCAGAGGGGAGGTTGTCAGCTGCGAGTTTGGTGGGTTTAGGTTTTGACAATTGTCTTTTTATGTTGGAGGTAGGTACTGAGGTGAAGAAGAAGAGAGGGATGGGGGGTTTAGGGTTAGGAGTTGGGGGGGCTGTTGTAGGGAAGTGTTGTTTGTTTAGAGATGTTATAGTTTCAGTGAAATGTTTGTTGAAGGATTCAGCAATGCTGCTGGAGGAGGGAGAAATGGACGGCTGGGGGGTATCAACCTTCCCTGGGTGGAGGATAGTGTTAATAGTGGACCAGAGTTGCTTAGGGTTGTGGTTAATAGAGTTTAGGGTGTAATTATAGTAGAGGGATTTGTCTAATTTTATATGCTTTTTGGCTTTATTGCGCAGTTCAAGGAATGATTGCCTATCTGAATTAATTTTTGTTAGTCGCCAGTGCTCCCAGGCCTTATCTCTGGATTTCATTAGGGTTCTGGTGGTCTTTTGTAACCATGGGGCTCGCCTGGATCTGACTTTGTCATCTCTTACAGGAGCATGGGTGTTTAGGATGGAGAGGAAGATACTGTTGAAGAAGTGGACAGCCTCATCTAGTACCACTTCCTGGTACATGAAGTACAAGCCAAATCTTTTAAGTTATATAATATCAACCATGTCAGGCAGAATACAATTAAAATAAATCTTACAATGTGAAAATAGATAAGATGGTAACTATATACACAGTAGTAAGGCTTCTTATATTAATTATATATTATATAGTTATACTTAAATAAATAATTATGCAGTAGGTAGATGTCACAATACAGAGTTATTTATGATAGCAAAAGGTTGAACTTAAATTTTAGATACAAATTAAAAAAAGAAATGAGTAGTTAAGAGAGGCATAGGCAGAAGGTGGAGTGGGTAAAGTCAGAGTGATAGTTGTTAAAAGAGTAGAAGAGAACAGAGGTATAGTAGAAGAGGAGGAAAAAAGCAGAGATGTTACAGCTGTCCTGGAGATGTTACAGCTGTCCTGGAGATGTTACAGCTGTCCTGGAGATGTTGAGAGGTGTTTTCTTAGGTGTGTTCTGAATGCCTGTTGGTTTTCAAAAAGCCTGAGAGCATCAACTTAGACTTGTCCAGCCTAGTACCACTTCCTGGTCCCGCAGATCCTCCAACAAGCTAATTTTAAAGGTTTCCCGCTCTCACAACTACCATGGTGGCTCTCTTTACTCCCACAAAATATCCAAATTATGGAACACTCTTCCACAGCCCTTTACACAAAATCCTCACCACCACAATTTCAAACAACTCTTAAAGAACTACCTAGCCAAACACTGGGTCTGCTCCTGTCATTCGCCAGGCTAATTTCTTCCTACCGCCCTGTGCCTTACTTTATTTCTCTACTTTACCTCCTACTATACTCCCTCCATCTCTCTTCAAACTCTGCTGACCCATAACAGCTTTCACACTGTTTTAATTGATGGACAGGGATTCTTTGATTCCAGCCATACTGTACATGCATATGGAACAGTAATTAACTCCCTGTCTTTTACGTCACTGTTGATATACATGCATTATGTCTCTAAATTTATTTTATGCTCACTGTCTTTGTAATTAGTATTCTGTGTAAGTTTACAATGGCTTGTGCTTGAATCTCTGTATACTTGTGTACACTGTTTGTATTTTGTACTGACTACTGTATTATAATAATTATTATTACTGTAAGCTTTGTTACTACATGTGGAGCTTTTCTCCCTGGGCCTCCACTGAAAATGGGCTTCTGGTCCAGTTGGACATACCCAGTTAAATGTAATAAATAAATAAATAAAATCTGGGAGGACATTCTAAAGGATAGCTACAGAAGTTGAATATAAGAAAGCTCCTAATGCATTTTGGGTTTTAGTGACCTAGTGGAAGAGTTTATCTTTAGAATGAAGAGCTTTGGTAGGGTGGTAGTGTTGAATCATGCCTTTTAGTGCTGGACACTTTTCAGGACAGTATATTAGAATATGAGCTAGTAGGAGTTGTTTAAAGGCATAACAGTGATGAGTCATAATGTGGTGATTTGCAGCAAAGTAAGCTATTTTATTGTAGTATTGTTCCAGCTTTGTTTGTGTGACATTTTTAGGTTAGTAAAGAGTGGGAAGTAGATAGCAGGTAGGGAGGCTTTAGCTACAGTTTCACTGATTCTGTCCGTTAGGTAGGGTTTTGTTCAATATAACATGCTGGGCTTTTTGTGTTTTTTTAATAACAGTTTGGAAGTGTAAAGTGTTAGTCAGATTTCAAGTTGTCTTCAATGGTGACTCCTGTGTTTGAAGTTAGGGGCCTGTTCAATCAGGGTGTTATTTAATGAAGTGATTTTGACAAAAGTTTTGCTTTGGGAGAATGTTTTAGGGATGAAAAGTTGTAGTTTTTTTTTTTTTTTTTTTTGGTTAAATAGGAGTTTTGAGTTGTCTAACTAGGATTCTATAGATTTAAAAGATTCTTGAGTAATTTCTTTAAGTTTTTGTAGGCAAGAGGATGCGGAGTCATCTGCATATTGTACAAGAGTGGCGTTTTTGGAAGCCGCATGTAGATCATTTATAAATAAGCTAAGCAGAAGGGGTTCAAGTATGGAGCCTTGTGGCACTCCTACGGTAATGGTTAGAAATTATGAGTATTTTTGCTGCAATTTGACTGCTTGGAATCTGTTTGGTAGCTGTTAAATCAGGAGAGGGAGGAGGGGGAGAGACCCAAGGAGAAGAGTTTTAGTAACAGTTTACGGTGAGAGATGGTACTGAATGCTTTGGACAGGTCTAGGAATAAGGGCAATACTAGGTTTCTGGTATTTCTGTTTTTATTAATGGTATCAGCAAAATAAAGTAGGGCAGTTGTGGTGCTATGGCTGGGACAAAAAAAGTACAGTTGTGTAACTACCATAAATGTAGATGTTCGAGTGTATTCACTGTTGCAGTCATTACTCTTGGGTTATCCTGCTGGCAGGCAATCCTCAGTCAGCCAGAATTCCAGTCTAGGTCCGGCGTCGGTTGCTGTCGCCTCTTCCCTGACGTCAGTGCACCAGGGGTATAAAAGATGCAGCCAACACCATTTTCTTCAGTTTTTCTTGCCCCAGATGTCAGGTGCCCCAAATAGGTAGGCTGAAAATTATACCAATAAGAAATGCATGCACAAAAAGAACATTTCCTTCATCTACAAGCAAATACACCAAAAAGGTTGTATAGGATGGAGAAGTGCAGATAAGTCCCAGCAAGGAGAAGGGGGATGGTGGGTGGGTAACCTGGACTGCAACAGTGAATACACTCAAACATCTACATTTATGGTGGGTACACAACTGTACTATGTTCATCGTATTTCACTGTTGCAGTCATTACTCTTGGGTAGAATCCTAAAGCTGAGGATGGGTGGCTGGGCTAAATAGGATTAGGAGAGGCTATGAGGCCCTGCAGAACTGCAGTGGCGAAGCCTGCTCTGGACTTAGAGTAGAGAGGCAAGTGGTAGTGCTTTGTAAAGGTGTGCACTGAACTCCAAGCTGCAGCCTCTAAGATTTCTTTGGTTGGTACTCCTCTGAGGAAGGCTGCTGAAGTGGCTGTTGCTCTGGAGGAATGAGGCCTAATGCCCTTAGACACTGATTTGCCATTTTGGAAATAACAGAAATGGATGCAATGGCCTATCCATTTAGAAATAGTCTGTTTTGAGATAGCCTTTCCTTGTGATCCTGCAGCATATGACACTAAAAGTTGCTCAGTCTTTCTGAAAGCTTTAGTTCTGTCCAAGTAGAAGCGCAACTGCCTGTGTATGTCCAAAGAATGCAGAATTTTCTCACCCTTGTTCTGTGGATTTGGGTAAAAGGTAGGCAAGTGAATGGTTTGGTTGAGGGCCACAATGGACACCACCTTAGGCATAAATGTAGGGTTTGTCCTCAGAGAAACCCTGTCTGGATGAAAAATGATGAAAGGTTCCACAGCCATGAGTGCTTGTAACTCCGAGACTCGCCTTGCAGAGGTTATGGCTAGGAGCAGAGCTGTTTTCCAGGATAAGAATTTTATATCTGCTGTTGATGCTGGCTCGAAAGGAGGCAGTGTGAGTTTTTCCAAAACATAATTGAGGTCCCAGGCCAGAATTGGTGGTCTCCTTGGAGGCCTAATATTTTTGGCCCCTCTGAGGTACTGCCTTATTAAAGGATGAGAAAAGATAGGTGGTTCCGTATTGTAATGTGCTGAAATGTTGGAGGCATGAATCTTAATTGATGAGAAAGAAAGGCCTTTGTTCAGCATCTCAGTTAGGTATTGTAAAATCTGAGGAATATTTGGTGCAGACATGTCAATGCCTTTTTCCTGGTTCCAAGCACAGAATCTCTTCCATTTTTCTGCATAAGATTTTCTGGTACTGGGCCTCCTGGCCTCCAAGATAACGTCCATAACAGTTTTTGAAGAGTGTTCTGAATGGCTACATTATCCGCCATGCTGTCAGATTTAAGGTCCTGAGTTGGCTGTGCAGGATCTGATTGTTTTGTTGGGTCAGCAAGTGAGAAGTTTGAGGCAATATCCATGCTGGACCTTGAGACAAGCTCTTTAGGATTGGGTACCAGTGCTGGGTACCAGTGCTGGCATGGCCAGTCTGGTGCAATCAGAATCATTTTTGGCTTCTCTTGTCTGACCTTTAGGAGTACTCTGGGAAGGAGAGGCAGTGGGGGAAAGGCATATACTGTTAGATTTTTCCAGCTGAAAGATAGGGCGTCCACTTTCCATGCTTGCTTGTGATAAATCCTTGTGCAAAATCTCTGCAATTGACAGTTGTGAGAGGAGGCAAATAGATCTATGTCTGGGCATCCCCATTTCCTTATTATCATGCTGAAGACTTGTGGATCCAGTTTCCATTTGTGAGGATCCATGAGGTTTCTGCTTAGTTCGTCTGCCAGAGTATTTGTTTTTCATGGCAGGAATTGTGCTTGCAGGTGAACTTGAAAAGCCAATGCTGTGACCCATAAGGTCATTGCTTGTCTACAGAGGGGGTAGGAATGTGTACCTCCCTGCTTGTTTATGTACCACATGACCGTAGTGTTGTCTGTCTTTATCAGTAACTGTCCTGGATGAAGCAGGTCCTTGAAAGCTGTCAGGGCATTTTGAACAGCTAGCATCTCTTTTTGATTGATGTGAAGATACATCTGGTTTGCAGGCCATGTACCCTGAATACATTTTCCTGCCATATGGGCCCCCCATGCATAATCTGATGTATCCGTTTGTCAGTGTCTGTCTGGCTGTGGGTAAACTGAATGGCAGACCCTTGTTGTGGTGACAGGCTGCTGCCCACCATCGTAACTCCTGTTGTAGGCAGGGAATGAGTGCAATTACTGTCTCCAGGCTGTGGCAATGCTGAGTCCAAACACTTTTCAGATACCATTGTAGTTTCCTCATATGCAGTCTGGCATATGGAATTAGTAGAATGCAGTATGCCATGAAACCCAAGGCCTGCAGGATTTTCCTTGCAGATAAGTGTTTTTTTGTTGCCATTTTTTTGAAGTAAGTAGTCAGTTGTTTTTGCTTGTCTGGAGATAAGCCTTCTGGGCAGTAGTATTTAAGCTTGCACCCAGGAATATTATCTCTTGAGAGGGCACTAGTTTTGATTTCTTTTCGTTTACTGTGTACCCTAGGCCAATTAGTAATCTTTTTACAAACGCCAGATGCTTTAGAAGAGTGTCTTTGTTCTCTGCTTGAATTAGGCAGTCATCCAAGTGGGGATATATTTGAATTCCTTTTTGTCTGCAAAATGCAATTACTGGTGCCAGGCATTTTGTGAAGACTCTGGGCACAGTAGATAAGCCAAAGGGCAGGGCAGAGAATTGGTAATGCATCGAGCCAGCTATGAATCTGAGGTATCTTCTGCAAGATTGTCTGATTGGTACATGCAGGTATGCCCCTTTTAGCTCCAAAGTTACGAGCCAAGCCTTCTTGCCCAGCATGGGCAGTAGCTGCTGTAGAGTCAACATCTTGAATTTTGGACCTTCCAGAAATGTATTTAGTATAGACAGGTCCAGAATTGGTCTCCAGGTTTTGTCTTTCCTGGGTACTAGGAAAAGTCTGGAGTAAAATCCTTGCCCCTGCTCTTGTTGTGGTACTTGCTGAATGGCCCTCATGTCCATGAGAGCTGTAATTTGTTTTTTTGCCTCTGCCCATTGATTGTGTGGCAGGTCTGACATGCCCTTTGACCTTGGTAGAGTGCGAAAATGGAACCTGTAGCCTTGGGACACTATGTTCAGGACCCATTTGTCTTGGGTAACCATTTGCCAATTTGATGAAAAAAGTGCTAGTTTTCCCCTAAGGGAGCTGTCAGAAGAAAACTGCTTGGAACTGGTAGAGGAAAGTCATTGGGACTGTTTCCTGTAAGGTTGTGATTTGTCTTCTCTGCTTTTAGAGGAAAGAGCACCCATTGTTTTGGCCTGTATGAGCCTTGGGGCTGAGATCTGCCTCTGGGACGCCTGTATCTGCCTCTTTGTGGTCTGTCTGAGACTGGAAAGGACCAATTTTTAGAAGGCCAGTTCCTGCCAAACCTGGGTGGCTGTACCTGTAAGAAATCCTTGACTGTCTGCATGGATTTTGCTTTATCCTAAATTTTTTTCAACACCTCTTCTGCTTTAGTACCAAACAAAGTATCATGCTGTAATGGTGCATCTAATAATTTTGCTTTAACATGATCAGACAGATTCTGTTCCTTTAAGCAAGCATGCCTTCTAATAACAGAACCTGTAACAGCAGCCCTGCAAGAGACCTCCAGTAAATCATAACCACATTGCAAAGTATGCTTTCCCACTTGTTCAGTTGCATGCAATAAATCCTGCAATTCCTTGTTCTCTGAACATTCAGTATTTGTCAGCATTTTCTGTTTAAGTAGTGACATTAAATATTGCTGATATTTAAGCATATGAAATTGACAATTTAAAGCCCTTACAGCCAGGGTGGCAGAAGTGTACATTTTTTTCCCCCATATGTCTAGAGCCCTAGAATCCCTATCAGAGGGGACAGGGTTTTTTGCAGTGGAAGCTTTAACCCCCTTGGGACCCTGAGATATAGTTTCTGGGTCAGCAGCGGGGTTTTTATATAGGAATTTATAAGAATCCAGGACCCTGTAGTATCTGTCTGGCTTAGCAGGTGCAGGGGGTAAAGAGTCAGGGGACAGACCGGACTCTGAAAATACATCATCTACAATGTCTAGAACAGGTGGAATAGCAAGGGGTCTGTGCTGAGGAAGAAGCAGAAAGTCTCTGAGCCTTTTCTTAGATTCAGAATAATCTTGGCTCTCCCAGTGGAAATGCTCCCTCATAGTATGCAGTGTTTCCCCAAAATAATAGTCCTCAGGAGGAGAGGCTGAAGGAATGGATTCTTCAGCATCAGAATCCTCATGGGGAGGCATGGAGTAAACCTGTTCGGAAGAGGAATCAGAGGAAATAGATACCTGATCAGAAGATTCATATTCTGTCTCTTGCCTAGGCCTCTTATCAGGAGGGGGAATGGGAGCCCCTGATCAAAGTAATTAGGTCTTCGGCCATTTTGAGCATCTGTTTTTTAGGCATGGAAGTCTGAGTAGGAGAATGCTGTACTTGTTTCTTTGTCTTTAGAACTGCTTTAGTCGTTGTCTTTGAAGCTGAAGATGGCTTAATATATAGTTGTGTTGGTCTGAAGACACCCTCAGAAGCCGATGCCTGCTCAGCGGCTCCGGACCCATCTGATTTCCGAGTGTCCAATACCTTGAGTTTCCAGAGGCCTGAGCACTTTAAATTTTAATTAATTTAATCCAATTATTCAATTAATCAATTTGTATAATATACACGTACTTAGTTTTTGAAAGGTTTAGGACCATATATAAAGAGGCTAATGGCTGTTAGTAATGGTTCTGATGAAATCTACCATTGTAGATGAAAGCGCTCAACCAGTTCTTGCTGTTATTTTAACATTTAAATAAAAGGAAAGTGGTTATCTTCGTGTTCAGTGCATATTTCTGTGACTGGGACTGTCATTGGTTTTGTTTGGTTCGGAGTTATATATTTCCAGAGGCCCAGTCGGCTCCACGTGGGAGTCAGTAGCGGCCTGTGGCTCTGAGGTAGTGGTGCCAGGGGCTGCGAAAGCATCTCACTGAGAACCTGCGACTGGCCTAGAAGAGGCTTTGTCATTGGTTTTGGACCTTGGATGACTATCCTTGTCCTTGTGTTTTTTGTAAACTCCAGTTGTCAGCTGTTCCGACAGCATTATATAATTAAATCTTCGGCCAAAATAATGAAATGCAAAATTGAACCGACGCTTGATAGTGCATTGGTTAAATCTAGCACAAAACCGACAGTTAGCAACATTGTAATCAGGACCTAGGCAAGGAATACAGTAAGAGTGAAAATCCTTATGAGGTATTTGCTTCCCACAAGAAATACAATTGTTAACTTTTTCTGACATTGGTCTGGAGCAAGAAAAAAAGTTTCCCCAATGGGGTACTTAGTTTTAATGAAGACTTCGGTTCTGAAATTCAGATTTGAAAATCTCAGGAGTCGGCCGACCGGCACTTGCGAACTGCTTTTGCTTCGGGCACCGTGCGGCAAGAAAGACTGAAGAAAATGGCGTCGGCTGCATCTTTTATACCCCTGGTGCACTGACGTCAGGGAAGAGGCGACAGCAACCGACGTCGGACGTAGACTTTGGAATTCTGGCCGACTGAGGGTAGCCTGCCAGCAGGATAACCCAAGAGTAATGATTGCAACAGTGAAACACGATGAACATTGTTGTGTTGGTGAGACAGGACTCTTTATGGTAAGGTATTGAAGTTTTTTAGTGTTTTAGATAATAGTGACAGGAGGGATATTGGTCTGAAGTTGGAGTAATCAGCAGTGGGTCCTCCTTTGTGAAAAGGAAATATGCATGTCTTCTTTCAAATGCTGGGACATGAGATAGAATGGATTTACTTATTAGCATAGATATTGGAAATGACAGAGCCTCAGCTTCAATTTTGAGATATTCAGGAGGAAGGTTGTCTTATGATGGAGTTAGGGACAGGTTTGAGTGAGAAGTGAGCTTCAAATGGGGTTTTGTTGGTGGGGTTGTGTTTGATAAGTAAGGATACAGCTTGAAGGAAGCATTTATTAAAGTTATTAGCAACTGCTGATGAGGTGTCTTCTGGGGAGGGAGTGGGTTCTTGACTTTTGCCTGGATTTAATAGATTTTAGACCGATGGCCAGAATTTTTTAGGATTATTTTTGAGTGACTGCTGTAAGTTAAAGTAGTGGAGTTTTTTGTCATGCCCTCTACTGTGTTTAGTTTTATTTCTTATTTCTCTGTAGTGTAAAACTTTTTTTTCCTGGGATTTGTTGGTGTGCTGTGCTTTCCAGGCTTTGTCTCTAACCACCATTAGTTGCCTACTGGTTTAGATAGCTATGTTGCTGGATTAAGTTTAACTCTTTCTCCTGATGGCAGCATGTTCATTCGGTATATTGGTAAAGGTTTTGTTAAATTCAAATTCTGACAAAAAGATTTAGAAAGGAGAGGTCTATTACAGGCCTCTAAAATCCTTTAATCTTTGGTACCAGAAAAAAATCCTTAAAAAAAAAACAAAAAAAAAACTTTGCTCATTTGGCAGACACGTACTGGTTCTATTACTCCCTGTGAAAACATCTCATGTAGAATCGAAGGAAACAGGGAAACTAGATTTACTGGGCAAGAATAATCTTCTGAGCAGAATGGAGGGACTCCCATTGCTAAGTGTACTCCTGTTGAATTATATTTAGAACCTATTTATCTGAAACAATTTGATGCCACAAGGGAAGATGAAGCCTGAGAGAGCTGGAGAGGTTGGCAAGATGGAAGGGGGGAGGGACAGACAAATAGTCAGGATGACTGGAACAATTGTCTTTGCCTTTCTTTTTGTATCATTTGCCTTTTGGGGGTTTTACCTTTATTTTTGTATCCAGCCCAGCCACTGGGGATGCACAAGCCAGTGCATTTCTTCATGCCAGTCCCAAGCCCAGATAAATGGGGAGGGTTGCGTCAGGAAGGGTATCTGATGTTAAACATTCGCCAAATGAGATATGCGGAAAACAATACAGATTTACATACCGGATCGGTCAAGGCCTGTGTTAATGACTGCCACCAGTACTGTTAGACAACAGGGTGCTGGCAGAAATTGGGCTACTGTTGACCGAAGGAGGAGAAGAGGGGGAAGTCATGCCAGAATGCAGGAAGAGAGGAAAAAGGTTAGGAGTGTGGTAGTGAGGGTAGGAACTTTGAAGGTTGGCAGTATGACTGGTATAGGGAGAGAGTTAGCTGATATGATGGACAGAAGGAAGGTTGACATATTGTGTGTGCAATAGACCAGGTGGAAGGGAAGTAAGGCCAGGTGTATTGGAGGTGGGTTCAAATTATTCTATTGTGGTGTGGATGGGAGGAGAAATGGGGTAGGGGTTATCCAGTAGGAACAGTATGCCAAGACTGTTTTGGAGGTGAAAAGACTGTCAGAGTGATGTTTATGAAGCTGGAAATTGATGGTGTAATAATGAATGTTCTTAGTGCATATGCTCCACAAGTTGGGTGTGCGATGGATGAGAAAGAAAAATGTTGGAGTGAGTTGGATGAAGTGATGATGACTTTACCCAAGGGTGGGAGAATGGTGATTGGAGCAGACTTCAATGGGCATGTTGGTGAAGGGAACAGAGGGGATGAGGAAGTGATGGGTAGGTATGGTGTTAAACAAAGGAATGCAGAAGGTCAGATGGTAGTGGATTTTGCAAAAAGGATGGACATGGCTGTGGTGAATACGTATTTTAACAAGAGGGAGGAGCATACAGTGACATACAAGAGTGGAGGGAGATGCACACAGGTGGATTATATCCTATGCACAAGGGCCAGTTTGAAGGATATTGGAAACTGTAAAGTGGTGACGGGGAAAGTGTAGTTAGGCAGCATAGAATGGTGGTCTGTAGAATGACGTTGGTGATCAAGAACAGGAGTGTGAGGGCAGCACCAAGGATCAAATGGTGGAAATTGAAAAAGGGTGATTGTGAGGTGGAGTGGCACTGGGTGGCAGTGAAGAGTTACCGAACAGCTGGGTAACTACAGCAGAACTAGTAAGGGAGACTGCTAGAAAGTTGCTTGCTGTGACTTCTGGACAGAGGAAGGAGGACAAGGAGACCTGGTGGTGGAATGAGGAAGTACAGGAGAGTATACAGAGAAAAAAGCTGGTGAAGAAGAAGTGGGATTGTCAGAGAGATGAAGAAAGTAGACAGGAGTATAAGGAGATGAGGTGCATGGCAAAGAGAAAGGTGGCAAAGGCTAAGGATAAGGCTTATGGAGAGTTGTATGAAAGGTTGGACACTAAGGAGGGAGAAAAGGAGCTGTACCGATTGGCTAGACAGGGGGACCGAGCTAGGAAAGACGTGCAGCTCTGTTAGGGTGATAAAGTATAATGAGGGAAATGTACTCACAAGCGAGGAGAGTGTGTTGAACAGATGGAAAGAGTACTTTGAGGGGCTGATGAATGAAGAGAATGAGAGAGAGAGAAGGTTGGATGATGTGGGGATAGTGAATCAGGAAGTGCAACAGATTAACAAGGAGGTAGTAAGGATAGCTATGAAGAGGAGGAAGAATGGAAAGGCTGTTGGTCCAGATGACATACCCGTGGAAGCTTAGAGCTGTTTAAGAGAAATGGCAGTGGAATTTTTAACCATATTGTTTAATGAAATCTTGGAAGGTGAGAGGATACATGAAGAGTGGAGAAAAAGTGTTTTGGTACCGATTTTTAAGAATAAGGGTGATGTACAGATCTGTAGTAACTACAGAGGGATAAAACTGATCAGTCACAGCATGAAATTATGGGAAAGAGTAATAAAAGTTAGGTTAAGAAGGGAGGTAATGATTAGTGATCAGCAGTATGGCTTCATGCCAGGAAAGAGCACTACAGATGCAATGTTTGCTCTGAGAGTGTTGATGGAGAAGTATAGAGAAGGTCAGAAGGAGTTGCATTGTGTCTTTGTGGACTTAGAGAAAGCATATGACAGGATACCTAGAGAGGAGTTGTGATATTGTATGAGGAAGTCAGGAGTGGCAGAGAAGTATATAAGAGTGGTACAGGATATGTACAAGGGTAGTGTGACAGCAGTGAGATCTGCAGTGGGAGTGACAGATGTGTTTAAGGTGGAGGTGGGATTACATCAAGGATCAGCTCTGAGCCCTTTCTTATTTGCAGTGGTGATGGACAGGTTGACAGACTAGATCAGACAGAAGTCCCCGTGGAACATTATGTTTGCAGATGACATGGTGATATGTAGTGAGAGTAGGGAACAGGTTGAGGAGACCCTGGAGAGGTGGAGATATGCTCTAGAGAGGAGAGGAATGAAGGTCAGCAGGACTAGGACAGAATATATGTGTGTGAATGAGAGGGAGGACAAAGGAATGGTGAGGATGCAGGGAGTAGAGCTGACGAATGTGGATGAGTTTAAATACTTGGGATCAACAGTTCAGAGTAATGGCGAGTGTGGAAGAGAGGTGAAGAAGAGAGTACAGGCAGGGTGGAGTATGTGGAGAAGAGTGTCAGGAGTGATTTGTGACAGACGAGCACCAGTAAGAGTGAAAGGGAAGGTCTACAAGAGGATAGTGAGACTAGCTATGTTACATGGGTTGGAGACAGTGGCATTGACAAAAAGGCAGGAGTCAGAGCTGGATGTGGCAGAGTTAAAGATGTTAAGATTTGCACTGGGTGTGACGAGGGTAGACAGGATTAGGAATAAGTATATTAGAGGGTCAGCCCAGGTTGGACAGTTTGTAGACAAACCAGAGAGGTGAGATTGCATTGGTTTGGACAAGTGCTGAGGAGGGATGCTGTGTACATTGGGAAAAGGAAGTTAAGGATGAAGCTGCCAGGTAACAGGAAAAGAGGAAGGCCTAAGAAGGTTTATGGATGTGGTGAGAGAGGACATGCAGGTGGTTGGTGTGACAGAGCAAGATGCAGATGACAGGAAGAAATGGAAACAGATGATCCGCTGTGGCGACCCCTAATGGGAACAGCCGAAAGAAAAATAAGAAGACCTTTCTTTTTGCAGCCCCCTTGCCATTGCTTTTTAAAATCATACTAGGAAAGTAGCACAAAAAACAACTAAAAAATCCCAAAAGGAGAGTCCAACTGTGGAAAACCCAACACACTGTCCAAAACACAAAGTGTTAGAAAAATACACCAGCAGCAGCCAAGCAGCTTTTTAAAATCATGCTTAATGAGTCCTTGCTGCTTTAATTGCTTATTGAAAAAGGGAGGTGAGAAGGAAAGAAATTTCTATTTGCCTTAAAAAGGTAGCTTGGAAATTCAGAGTTATTCCTTGAATCAGCTTTCCCCTTTCATCACACTTCTTGAACAATTCAGTTGCAGAAGGGTCAAACAGAACTTTCTTATCTAAGGGTGAATTTAAAATTTTAGTTTTAATGTCAGGACGTTTTTGTGAATGAAGCTAAGCAAATCTTCTCATTGCTGATCCAGAAACAGCAGCTCTGGAGGAAAATCAGCAGCATCATATGCACACTTTAAAACATGTTTAGTAACATGAGAAGCATGTATTAAAGAGGCATTCAAAGAACTTTTTTACTTAAGGAGAAGTAAAGATTAACCATTAGCTTTTGTATGTTAACAAAAGATACAAGTAAAAACATTAAGATATGAGCTTGACAGTTAAAATTATGAAAGTTAATTTAGCAGAAGAATTTCTTCCAATACTTGTAAAAAGCCTTCCCATTCTTGCCAGAGGGAGTGAGGTTGGCAGTAGCAATCTGGCAGAAGAAGTTTTAGATGGGAAAATCACTGCCAAATCTGCTTTAGGGTTAGAAAACAAATACTTATGAGTCTGAGGTATACTGTACAACCTGTCACACTTCCTGGGGACAGCAGGCTGACTGTTAAGCAGACTAAAAGTCATGAAAAAACATGGTCTAAAGCAGACAAACGGGAGGAACAGCTGCAGACTTAGGTATACCCAACTGTAACAAATCATACTACATTTTCTGTGCAATAGGAATTTCATTCCACTCCCACTAACAAAAAAAAAAAAAACTCTTCCATCTTAAATAACATCTCAGAAAAGATAAATTATAAAAAAGGAACATTTAAAACAACACTTTCCTTAAAATCTGAACGCTCGGATTGAGAAGAAATTCCTGAAGTACAACCAAAACCCTATAATACCCGATTTTCTGACTGAAAAACATTTTGAAAGAGATGGAACTCCTTTTCTTGCCTGGAGAAGTAAGCAAGGAAAAGGCAACGAGTTCCTTAACAAATCCAAGCAAATCTTCCCTGTCCACAGAAACAGAAGGCAAGATTTTCTCACTGTGCTCAATTTTCCCTGGGAACTCCCTGGAAAATGACTGACCCCTAGTGGTCATGCTCATTACAGATTTAAGTTCTCTATCTTGGCTGAGCCAGGGACCTACACTTGTCCATTCTCCTGAGTCCAACAAGAGTGGCATTCCCTACAACTGCAGAGTATGTGGCCATCTCTCTGTCTTTGGTGGCTGTAGGTGCAACACCAAAGGGACCAAGGGAAAAGGAGATGTCAGAGGAACCAAAAGCATCCACAGTAGAGTTACCCACAAGTGGGTGAAGCTCAACAGGAGCTAGACTGACACCCAAAGTCTCCATGACAACTTTCTTCTTCTTCTTGTGGAAAAGGGGAGATAAAACTACAGAGACCAGTAGCTGATCCATAGGTTAAGTTTAGAATAAGACCTCAAAGATGGATGGCAGAGCTTGTATGAGTCGGTAAAAGGTAGAGAACAAGTGGCTCTGAGTTAAGTAAACAACTGATAATCCCCCACAAGCGCAATATCCTGCCCCTGACATACAAACCTACAAAACCTATAGGAAAAGTTTGTCAAAAATGAAACTTTTACACTAAAAGTTCACTTTTGCAATCACAAACCAAAACACCCTTAGAAATGGAAAGACAGTCCAAAAACATTTAGATTTTTAGGTTCATGGTTAGTTAACTAGCTTGCAGTCCAAGGTACCACTGTGGAGCCTAGCCCGAATTCCCCCTTGTACCCAAGCATTCTCTAGTTAAGTGAAATGCTCAAGGTCACACAGCAGACAAATGAGAGCTGAGGTACTCAAACCCTGTACCACAGTAAATTGCAATTGTGTAAGTAAACTTACTATAAGAGTAGATGTTTGAGTGATCATCGCTGAATTAGCTTAAAAGACTGGGGAACTTTATAGATGCTATCTGCCTTTTCAAGGACAGCTGGCTGTTAAGAAAATTGCAGGCAGTAGCATACAAGTCCTCCAAAGCTGACAGAACTGGAGGAATAGGTAGGTGCAGATTATGGAAATGCCTTCTTATTAATGGCAGTAGCAGCTTCCCCAGGTATGGACACAACATTCTGCAAAAACAGGGAAGTTTTCCCTGTTCCCTCTCCCAAGACCTACAACAGTGTCCTTCCCTTGCCCACTGTGGGGACCCCAACAGCCACATTGAATATGGCTAACCCCTGGTCCACATTGACCAATATGGCTGTTTGGGTCTACACCGGAGGTACATCTAATGGCCACATCACAGTAACCCTAATGCAGCTGAGGCAAATTGCTAGCCTGCTGTGATGACAAAGGCTGTTTGCTTAACTTTTAATTATTTTGGCTGGAAGAAAGACCGACAGATTGTTCCATGTTCAAGTTGAAAATGATGCCTCAAGTAGCAAATGCCAATAAAAAACAAAAGTCTTTAAAAGTCACTTTTTTCAAAAAGAAACGCAGTAAAAAGCACTTTAAAATAGTTTTGCAGCTCTACAAAGTAAAATAATCATAATTTCTCCACATAACAAAATGACGCAACTTTTAAACTGACAGGAAAAAAGAGAGCTCCCATTTAAAAGTACAGTACAGTCCACCACAAACTCCTAGTTTTAAAATAACGTTCCTGAAAAGGAAAGTATTAATAATAAACAAAAAATAAATAATGGGATGTTTTTGCCAAAGGGAACTCATTTGCCCAGCAAAAGAAGAGAAAAAGCTAACTATTGATCCAAGAAAGCCTCAGAGGAATGTACTCTTTGGTGGCATAAAAGCTCTGACGGGCTTAGCACCCAGACTTGTCTTTTAATTAGCTTAGCTTGAGCTTCCAGAC
The DNA here is from genome assembly GCF_019279795.1 of Protopterus annectens. Lineage (NCBI taxonomy): Eukaryota > Metazoa > Chordata > Ceratodontiformes > Protopteridae > Protopterus > Protopterus annectens. The sequence goes on from NC_056751.1 coordinate 748,593,297, forward strand.
AGTTTGGGCATGTGGAAAGTACCCCGAAGATATGGACGCTATCTGGCTGTTATATCCTTGGAAGGATATAACCCACAAATCTTAGGCTACTGCAGCATAATCAATATAAAAAAACATCTACAACTCACAGCCTTAGCCCTCTGTGCCTAGTAAACATTTTTTTTGTCATAAATAGACACATTTTCCTCAGAAAATTAAAATAGTGGAAGGTATACCTCAATGGGTAGTATATCTGTCCAACCTTGAAGGACCGCTAGCTGATTCCATGGGGCCCAACAAAGGAGGTATTTCTATGACAAGAAAGCTATGATTATTCTGGCACTCTTGTCTTTTTATATGGAGCTTCCTGCAACCTCTGGTCAGTTACAGTGCACGGAGGACACCTTTTAGCTTTGAAAGCTGGATGATCAGTGGGGGTAGGACTCAAATAGCTTAGGATACTGCAACAGTGATCTAATGTTGAACATTCATAAAAATAAAGTCCAGAAAGAGAAAATGAAGCAGTTTATGGAGAGACAGGAAGCTAGTAAGATGAAATAAAAGCAGTCACCATAGCAACAGAAAGCTGCTACTCAAGCCAGGAGTCAAATTATACATACTCACAGAGAGACAGGCACACACACACACACACACACACACACACACACACACACACACACACACACACACACACACACTCATATATACACACAAAACACACACACACACACACACACACACACACAAATGAAGTAAAAAGAATCTTCAAGGCATTCTTTGGTCTTACATGTAAATGTGATACACCAAAGTAAAACACGGGATAAATACAAAATGTACATTAAAACATAAATAAAAACCCCATAAAAATGACCATAAAAACCTCAATTAAGCAAAGCCACTAAAACCATCAGCCAAACTAACTTAAGAAAATGATGGGATGGGAGAACATTACTAAGGTGGGCCCCCTGCTAACCTTAGTAATTCATTATAACCCTAATCTTGCCTCTAAGCTGCATCTTTAAAAAACCTTCCCATAACACTACCACTATTTAAACAATTTTGAGCTGAATGTGAGATGCATTTCCTTTTTCATTGTCTGTCAACATGTTGTATTAGGGATATAATGACATGTGTTGGTTGCTGTTTTGTTTGACAACCAAGTGATAAGATAACTGATTATATAATTTGATATATATATATATATATATATATATATATATATATATAAATATATATAAATATATATATATATCTATATATATCTATATATATATATATATATATATATATATATATATATATATATATATATATATATATATATATATATATATATATATATATATATATATATATAAATCTTGATGGTCAGATACATGTATATATTATGCATGCATACAAAATGGATGTAATTTTGTAATTCTGAAGTGTGGGAAGGTGCACATGTCCCAAGCATGAAATGTTAGTTTCCAACAAAAGGCAAATAAAAAAAATACTCTATTGTGAAGACATAAAGTTTTATTTAAAGTTATTTCCTACAAGCAAGCTCCTTTTTTACAGTCTAGTACTGTACAAAATATACATTCTTTGTTTAATTTCATAACAGTTTTTCCTTTATCATGCCTTTTTGTCAGAAAATGCTGTTACCTTGTATTGATGAATCTTTTTCCATTAACATGGTAAAAAATAAAAACACTGAAGGATGACAAATACCTGTCACCCTTTACAAGGAGTGAAGATTGCACAGTGCAGTAGAGATAGGTGACAGCTTTCTTAAGCAATATGGGGGGGTGGGGGGGTGGGCAGACTGAACACAATAATACTTTTCTTACAAATTCAGTCTGCCATTTAGTGCATTTTATTTTTGATATGTTCCTTATATGCTTTAGAGGCATTCAAAGAAAAACATGTTAATAACATTTTATTTACAAGGAATTATTCTTCATTAAATCAACTTTTATGAAACATCCTGAATTACAGAAGAGGAGCTGTATAGTTAATAAATTACTGCAAAGAGAAAGAATGCATTTTACACTCCACCATCATTATAATGTTTTCTGTAACTGCCCTAGCTTGCAAAGTAACTATGCAAAGTAAATACCACACAAATCTGAGCTACAATTAATTTTAATAAATAAAATGCACAGACAGTAAGATGTGGACTTGGATTATAAACCCTGATACCATGAATAGCACTGATATGAAGACAAGGCTTTGAATTCTTAGCTGTCTAAAATAAATAATCCAGGAATAATGGGAAGAAGCTCCATAGACTGACCGTTCAACAACAGTATCCATCAGCAAGATGGGAATGCAGCGAATGAAAAGAAAGTGCTAAAGTTAGAACAAAGCCATATCAGTCACCCTTTTCATTCCTTTCACCTAATTCTAGGAGCAGCACACTCCACTGATGCCAAGTTATCAGCTTGTAATTAGATGTACTCCTACACATCTGAAATACAATTTGTAAACTGCATATAAAATGACAGGACATTACTAACAGTTTTATGGCAATGCACTTAATAAGTAACTTTTTAGTAGGAGGGACACTGGTTGTGATGTAAGTGACATCAAGCTGTCTAAAATGAAATACCGTAGGGTGGAAGTGGGAGAAACAGAAAATCTGTACAGCAAGCGTTACTTTATATACTGTTAAAAACAGGTCTACACAAAACAATAAACTGCAGCTTTTCAGACACTCAGGCTATCAATGTTTAAAGTCAAGAGGCAAAGATTACATGTAATTTCATTTTCCATGTGGTCATAAAACGGACAAATTCTGAACCTGAAAGAATTTAAATATCAAGGAATTATACAACTTTTATATCCTAACTACTGCTAGTTGCTATGATCTGACCTCAGTATCTCATAACACTTCATTATTTTCCTTCTAGTACTTCCATTCAACTACACAGATTGTCTTTCCAGTGATATCTGACAGCACAGACTAACAGACATATTAAAATATTTCTTTTTATCTCTTTTCCCATACTCTGAACCAATGGACTATAAACAAAACAATGATGGATTGATGTATATAAATACTGTTATTATACATGTGTGTTGCTGACATGGGGCACAGACCGAACATCCTGAAAGCAAGCAGAGCTGTACCTATCCAGAGGTGGAAATTTCATCTGTTTATGACAATGACAGCCACTGCATTTAGAAGTAAATAGATGAGATGGAGGCGCAAGCTGCAACTGGTAAGGAGTTACTAAGTCTGTTTAAGGACTTTTGATAAGCTATGAGCTATAGGTCTTCTTTTGGATGGCTTAACATGCAAAGGTGCTATTCCTGCATGGAAACATACACCACGTGTATATGGATTACAACATTTCAAATATTATGTGCTGTGACTTCAGTGTGAGCTGGGCAAATAGCTTTTACAGAAATTACAGAGAGCAATCCATGGGCCACAAACAGGAAGACTGAAATAATGAAGAACATCTTAGATACATACATATGATGGAAGAACAGCTATTGGGAGAAGCTCCTTCTAGAATGTTATATAGCAGACTGTAAAATGTCACCAGTGAAGAAGAACAAAAGATGGTAATTATTTGTGCTGGTACAATGTATTTCCCCCCAGTGCACCATGTGAAGTGATACAAAGTTACAAACTGCATCCTGAAGACATTTTACAAATTAACAGTAAAAAATAACATTTAACAAACACTACAGACTGAAAAAATGTTTGCTGGCACTGACAGGTGATGACAGCTGGAAAGCTTGTAATGACTCCACTCATGTTTATTCTCAGCAGAGATTTCCGTAAGGAACACAGCTTGGGCCAATGGTCAAACACAAAGAACAGAAATGTTAACCAACAGATGCCAGATTAGCATTCTTCATTACAGATGCTGCAGGATTTCATGCAATCTGACTTTCCTGTAGGTGATCCATATAAACTGCATTAAGTGATAGCAAAACCCTCTAAAAGACAGGCATTTTGTCTTGTGAAATGCCTATAAAACAGGGTTACAGGGAAAAATAAAATATATAAAACAAAATAAAAACCAGCAGCAGAGAATAAAAAAAAAAAAGATACAATCATAACAGTAAGGAAAGAACCTGTTCTGCTGAAGTTCTTATTTTGGCACATGCACTACCCTCTTCTTCTCCTTTTCTCATCATTAGCTAAGGGTGGGGGAGGTGCAGCTGCTTTGGTTTCATGTTGTTCTCCGATCACAGAAAAGGTAGATTTAACAGCCACTGCATTGTTAACAGTCGAGTCAGCTAGCACATTCCCTTTCTCCTGATCCATGCACAGTTTTGGTTCCATGCCTTCCTTTGTTCCATAACAGCTCCGATAAAGAAAAACCTTTGTTGTGTACTTCCCCGGTATCTCATCATGTTAACCTACTCTTCATATTCTGATGCATTGTCATTTATGGCTTCTTAGTCCACTTTGCCCTCGCATACATTTTCACTTTTTTTAGTTACAGTTACTTGTTTCCTTGTGAACATTTCTAGGCAAGCACAGTGGGATTCATAGATTCCTTAGTTTTAATGTCCTCCACTCTGTAATGGATAATGTGTAAACTTTCAGCAGACTTCTGTTAACAGAAAGGGCAACAGGAGAAGCTAAAGAAAGTGCGCAAGTGTCTTAATCCTTTCTTCATAAATAATCTAAAATGTTGAGCAATTTTTACAGAAATCGGGCAGTGCTGCAGTAGCTGACACTTGTATAAGCAGCTGAATCTGAATTGGTGAAACACATGCTAACACACAATAAGGCATATTTTACCAAATAAAGGCGCAGAACTGTACAAGGTAGACAATTAAGAAAAATCTACATAAAACAAGTGATTCTGCAGCATCAGTGCCTCAGTAATCTATAATGTGAACTCCTAAAGACTGCATTATAAAGAGGGTGGAACATATGTGCTACTGAGACAGATGGCACCGTCTGGATATGAATATTACTGGCATTAAGTAAGCAGTTTCATTTCTTCATTCTTGTTTGCTTTTAAAGTGTTAACAGTTTTTACTATGCCTGCCATCATGTTTAAATGATGAGTCCTTTTGCATTAAAATAATTATGTCACCCATCACTACTTTGAAGAATCGGATTTCATTATTTTGTTCATTATGGATACATTTCGCTATTTGTTGTATGGTACACAAGCTGGTAATATAACGGTTGCACAGGCAGGACCAGCTAATGGTTCAGCTACATCTCCTTCAAGTTCTGTCCAGCTTCCCTTCTCAGGGCTGTAACAAATTGTAGAAGATTTATATGCTCCCTAGAAAAAGAAAGAGGAAAGAAATCTGTTATTTTATTTTTGCATCTAATATTGCAAAAAAAAACAAAAATGAAATCCATAGGTTAATTTTACACATGCAAGACGCACATACACCCACACATGCATCCACACATACAGAGACACAAACATACATGCACATTAACACACTGTGTACATTTCATGCATACACACACACACACACACACACACACACACACACACACACACACACACACACACACACACACTATGCATATTTCACACATACATGCATATATGCACACATGGTGCACATTCCACACACAAACACGCGCGCGCACACACACACACACACACACACACACACACACACACACACACACACACACACGCACACACACACACACACTACACATAAAACACAGATGTTAATATGGCTGTGAGGGGGACAGATCACCCCCTAATTCTTGAATAATAAAATGCATGCACTATTTCTAAAGTGAATGATATTCTTTGTTCCCTTTTCTGTTGGTCTCAATCAAGGATATAGTCAGTGAATTCTATTTTGTACTCACAAATGCTTATTGCTGCTCCCCCAAACCCACCTGTCATTAAAAAAATATTGTCAAATCACTTGCGCTGACCCCCCCCCCCCAAAAAAAATGTATGTAATATTCCACTTGGTCAGTCAAAATCTATTAGAGATATTGTTTTAGACTTACAATTTTCTCCTGTAAGTAATTTTTATACATGTTATTAGAGGCATTGATTTAGACTGTTATGGACTTAGTAGGCTTGATAAAGCCCAATGTTTCTAACTGGTGCTCAGGAAAAAAAAATGCACTCTGTAGAGTGCAAAGAGTATACCTGGCTATACCCTTGGTCTTAATACAGATAGCTCCACCAGAACACAGTCAAGTACTACAAGACCTAACTAATCTACCCATTATTTACTGGAAGGACCACACGCTCTGCTTGACTGATAGTTCAGTCCCTCTCCCACTGCCCTTAAACATAGCTTTACATGCTTCATTCACTGTTCTTGTCCCTGCAACGGGTTCACCAAGGCAGTTCGTCACCCAACATTCTTTCAGTGAAAAACATTTCCTGAATCTTTCCTAAGCAACCCACTCTCTGCTTTTAACATGTGGATATCGGTATGCATGTAGGTATGTATGTATGCATGCACATCACTTTCTGTTCCTAACACCTGGGAGAACCTCAAAGGTCATTCACTGAGAACTATTCAAATGTTTAGTCTCTAACTACATCACAAAACGTTAACTGTAAACACACACACACAATAAGTACGAAGCTGAAAGATGCATTTTCTACATCTGCTGTATAGATATGAGGTACTAAACTTTTTTTCAAAGCTTACAAGCATAGTTAGCTTGGGATCTGCAAGATCTATTTCCTCCATTCAATGGTCAGGTTACAGTAAATGTTGAAAGGGTAGTTAAACCAGTTAAACTTTGCTTTAAGTTATCAAGCCTCTTAACTTTCAAGGCAAAAGGAATAAGGATTTATGATCTCTTTAGGGCCATGTTAAGATAACTGTTGAAAAATCAGCTAACTCAACTTTCAAGGCAAGACGAGCCATGGGTATAAATCTCCACATTACTGAAAAAGAATATGTTCTTTTTAAATTCCTCCTCCAGAGCCAGCATTCTTCAGGGAACTGCTAACAAGATTTGTGAATGTTGTTAGCTACTTTCACATTTAAACTCATTGACTTAGATTACTGCTCACCCTAAACTGTAAAGATATACATTGAAATGTTCCACTGCTCCCTTAAGTCACATAACCAGGAAGCTTCAACACTTAATAGGGCCTACTTTTGGATCATTATTAATGGCAAGAGCATTTACAAAAAAAAAAATAATGCCTACCACCTGATACTTAAATTGCTCCAATCAGAAGTTACAAATTAACGGATTATTCTAGTTTTCGAGCTAAGCTTGTTAGATGAATTAAAACCATGTATGAATGTAACTACTAGTTTGCTACAGAGAAAATAGACTGCTCTAAATAATGGCCTAGTAAGGAATACTTATCTAAAATTATCTAAAATTTCAAGAGCACTATAAATTTAACATACAAATGTTGTGTCCTCTGCTAACTTTACGAGGAATAAACTAATTTATCCGTGTTATTTACTACTATGAATAACTTTTCATGGTAGAATGCTATACAGCTAATGTAAATAAGCATTACCCTTTCTGTATGTAAACAATAATGATTCATTCTTATTGTTAAAGTATCTCTCCAGTGTAATTTCAAGGACAACTATAATCACTGGAATTAAAAGAAAAGCATACTGTATTTATTTATTTACTTATTTATTTTTTGTTTGTTAACTCAGTAAGTGAACTCGCCTGAAGACCCTTTCAGTCAAGACACTGGCCCAAGATAGAAAACAAAGACATGCTAACTACTACATTTTGAGTTATCTGACAAAGTAACCCAGTACTGGTCTGCTTTCAAAAGTCCTGAATACCCTTCCTCCATCTCTCTTCCTGTGACATCTGATTGACCGAGCATATCCTGAGACAGAAGCCTTTATCTATCACATGAAGTGTGTTTTCAGAACGTTTCTTCTTTCTCAAAGAAGGAGAGGAAAGTATCTGAAGCAAGAATCATCTAGCAAGAGTAAATGCATAGTCAATCACAATACTGTATAAAAATCAAATCCAACAACCAAATCAAAGAGGTTGAAATCCACCTCAGTAATGCACAATCTGGGGGATGGACTGTGGGTGCTGCCTCTGAGGCAGTGAGGAATTCAAACATCTATTATGAACAGGTAAGTAGGACTTGCACAACTGTACTGTGTTCATCATTTCTTCTGCCTCAGTGGCATTTTGGATAGATTCCCAAAGCTTACTTTACCTGGGAGGTTGAAGGATAAGGATCTAGGAGCCCCTGGAAAATGGTCCTAGAAAAGCCTTCTTTAGACCTTGAAAAGGAATCCAGTTTGTAGTGCTACTTTGTGCAGGTATGAACAGAGGACCAGGTTACTACTTCTAGAATGTTTCTAGAGTCCACCCCTTTCCAATTTGCCATTGAAGATGATAAGGCCCTAGTCAAGTGAGCCATAACCTAGCCTGGATAAAATTTACCATGATGGGAGTAACAGAAAACTAAAGAAGATGGCAGCCATCATGCAACAGTTTATTTGGAGGCAGGTTGACCTTTCTTAGCCCTTATATAGGAGATGAACAGCTGTTCAGCATTCTTAAATAGCTTTGTTCTGTGAATGTAGTACCTGAGCGCATCTAAGGTATGAAGAATCTCTTCTCACTTGTTTTTTGGGATCAGGATAGTACACTGAGAGACTGATGGTTTGAATTAAGCTAAATTCAAAAACAAAAACCAAAACGAAGGATGTATGCAAGTCTTCAAGAACCAAAACCCATTTCCTTTTTGATTCGGTAACCGCCTCCATATATTCACGTGATCTGGATAAGATGACCCCATATATTCACGTGATCTGGATAAGATGACCCCATATATTCACGTGATCTGGATAAGATGACCCTATATATTCACGTGATCTGGATAAGATGGTCATCTTATCCAGATCACGTGAATATATGGAGGCGGTGACAGACTAGAAGCAAACAAGGAAGGAAACAGAGTAATGGGATTATGAATGGATTCTCATTGGCACAAAACCTGGACACCTGCTTCTTTACCGAATCAAAAAGGAAATAGAAAGTAACCAGTTTGAGGTGACTTTAGAAAAGTCGCTTAAAAGTTTTTCACGAAAAATCCAGCAGATTTATGTGGCAGCACAGTACAAGATCCTGATCAGCTTACTAGACTTGAATTTTGGGTCGAAAACGTATTCCCTGTTTTTGGCGTTATCGTGAATAAAGTGCTTGTTTTTACTCAAGTGGCTGGTTCCTGACCTTCTTTTGGACACTCTTTGCAAGTCCATTCTTTGGGTTTAAATTCAAAAACAACTTTAGACATGAATGATGGATTTGTCTGTAACACAACCCTGTCCTTGTGAAGAATCAGATAGGGTTGACTCACCATGAGAGCTTGCAGCTAAGAGACTCACCTTGTAGATGTCAGAGCAATGAGTAAAACAGTTTTACAAGTAATGAACCATAAGGACGTAAAGTCAATTTTTCAAGAACAAAGCTGAGATCCCAGGGAGGACACTTTTGCTTTTTGAGGGGGTCTCTTGTGCAGCACTCCCTCCATAAACTGTTTGATAAAAAAGAGGTGAAAAGGGGGGATCTATGGGAAGACAAGCTCAGAAGCCTGCAAGATGCACGTTGATCGAGGCATATGACAAACCATCTCAAAGTAGCTCATGCAAATATTTAGGCTAGAAAAGTTCTTCCAGTTGTAAATGTAAGATTTTCTAGTTGCAGTTTTTTTGTATCCTTAAATACCTGCTGCATGTCCTCATGGAACAAGTGCCTAAAAGGTATCTCAAAACAGAATCATCTAGGCTGTCAGCTGCAATTGCTCTTAGTTGGGGTGTGCCATTTGCCCTTATACTGAGTGAGCAGATCCGATCCATGAGGAAGCTTGTGGTAATTGCTCTTGGCTGACGCCATTAAGAGGGAGACTTAACTTTGCCTTAGCCAAAATGGGGTTACCAAAGAGATATTTGGTTATTCATTCTGAATTTTTAGAAGTACTTTGGGAAACATTGGAAAGGGTAGAAATGCATACAGGAACATTCCTGACCGTGGGAATGATCCGTCTTTCAAGCATGGTTGGAGGGATGTCTTAAACAGATTTTTTTCAGTTGTATGTTTTGAAAGGTGGTGAACAGATCTACTTGAGGTGCTCCCCACATATGAATTAAGTCCTGAAAGACCTCTACATGGAGCTTCCATTCATGAGGATCTGTGTGGGATCTGCTTAGTCTGTCTGCCACTGTAATTTGCTCTGACAGAATGTATAAGGTCTGTAAAGTCTGAAAATGCTAAACAGTCAGCTCCCAGGCCATCACTGCCAACTGTCAAAGAGGGTACCCCCTTGCTTGTTCAGGAGCCACATCAAGGTAGTGTTGTCTGTGACAACTAGAAGAGAACCCAGAATTCATAAGTGGTAAAGAACTTCTAAGCCATGAATTTCATGTTTATGTGTGTTGAAGTGTCCTAAGTACCACCCAAGTCTTGCACTTGATCTCCCATGGACACTACTCTGCACGCAAATCTGAAGAGTCCATTTGAACAGACTGGAATGTGGTCTAAGGAGATGAGTGATCTCTCCACCACTGTAGTTCCTGTTTCAAAAATCTGAGTACCGGTACCTGAAAATCTAAGGGATGAAGGTGCTGGGTCCAACAAGTCTTTAAATACCATTGAATTTTTCTTGTGTAGTCTGACTAGTGGTGTTGTGAGGATCAGTGATGCCATGAGGTCTTGAATTTTGAGGAACTCTCTTGCACAGGTCATGTCTAGAAAAGAAAAATCCAGGAAAATGTCCTGATAAGTTCTATGACCCCTGTTTCTACCATGCGATGAACCACTGGAAGAAGCCCCTCTCTCTCTCTCTGGTCTGGTCTGGTGCATGTGTGTGAATTCACCTGAAATGGCAAGGATTTTCTATCCACTGCTCAGTATATCCCCTCCAAATTATTTTCAGAACCTATTTGTCTGAGATGATTTGCAGCCAGGCTTCAGGGTTGGAGACAGCTGGGGGAAGGGGGAAAAGAAGGAAGGGCAAGAGGTGGGGTAGAAGTACTCTATGACTTGGCATAGTTATTCATTTGCAGTGTATTGCTCCTTTTTCAGAAGGGAATCCCTCTTGTTTGATTTTCAAGAATTATCCTCCTGCCATTTACTTTTGGATCTCTGACTTTTGTTTGGCTGGTATTTTTGCTTGTTGTGACCCCTGAAGGAAGATGCTTTGTTTGGGGAGAACATAGGTAGAAAAAAACATCATAGATACCCCATGCATTAATCTGCCTCTTTCATAGGTTCATAGGTTGGTACTAGATTATCGGCCCTAGGCCCTATACAAGCCTAGCCATAACAATTCCCTGGCTATTTCTTCCCACAATATTTACTTCCCTGGACCCCTGTCTAGTAGGACAACTGATGTGATCCCGGGGTGAATTTCCTATCTCCCATCCAATCGGCAAGGTTCCTTTTGAAGAGGGCCAAAGAGGTGCTCTGCTTGACATGTATGGGCAGTCTATTCCAGAGTCTGGGGAGTCTCTGAGTCAGGAGCCTATCCCTCCAGCATGTTTTGTTCACTGTGATGACAAGGTTTCACTCCACTGTTTGAGAATTTGTGTAACAGGGGGCCCAAATGCCAATTTAAAGCTTAAAGGTGCATACAAAATTTTGGCTTTTAAATCATTAGAGTAGTTCTGATTACACAACCGAGCATACCACCAAAAAACAACAGAAAAAGGAGAATTCCCCAAGACTATATCTGCATATTGAAGCACACCTCTCAAGGCATGTTTTGAAACCCGAGTTAAATTAGAAAAATTTCAGTCATATAAAACTTGCTCTCCAGGTATGGATGCAGTAAAATCATCCCAACTGTATGCACACTGTAAATAAATTTCACATATAGTCCTGATAATTTAACATTTTAAATGTGAGATTATTAGAGAGAGACATCATTTTGCCCTGAAGATCTACCCATGTTATCTTTTTATCAGGGGGTGTTGGATTAGATAGTCAAGGACATTTTATTTGAGCAGTCAGTTTGGGAGGCTGCAACTGGGCAAGCAGTCAAATGTGAAAAAAACCCTGTCATATCCAAGGAGAACCTATATTTTCTCTGAGCCTTTTTAGAGACTGATGGAATAGATACTGGAATCCTGCAGGCAGCTTTAAAAACATCTTCCAAGGCCAGTACGAGAATGAGGATAGACACAAAATTGGGCATCTTGTTCTCTATAAGGTAATATACTATGCCCAGGTCTTAGGTAGTTTCCGACTGCTGTCTTAGGTAGTTTCGACTGCTGTCTTAGGTAGTTTCGACTGCTTTCAAGCAAAAGTATCACAAAATCTAGCAATCATTTTAGGAAAAGTGAATACTTGTTTGGACTATTTGGACTTAAGCTCAGGTTCACTTTCTGAAGAATCAGAGTGACTGTACTGAGTGTTAGCTAGGAAATCACCATTGTCCTCATCAGATTCCTCACCATTCTCTGAAACAGAAAGGGCTCTAGCCAAACTAGCAATAGAGCCACAGATGGGAACACAGCCACTATAATTAGTTGTCTGCAAAGCACTCTTAGCTAAGGAAACCAATCAGCTTTATAAACAACTATAATCTGATTATCAGCTGTATAATGAAGCTTCTGTTTCTTTCTCCTGTGAACTTCACCACTAAAACATCTGGGGGATACAATATTATGTCTGGAAAGGGTTCTCCCATACCTGTACTAGGTACTGGAACAGCCCTAGAGAATTTGTCTAACCCCTGTTCCCTTGTAGATGGTAAAACTACACTAGAGGGAGCCAGTGCAAAAGGTAAGTGGTCTGCAGTGGCCCTGACAGAATCATAAACAAAAAACAAATGTCTCACGTAGGGTGAAAATATTGTGAAAAACCACATTTCAAGTAAATCTCCACTGCTCCAAAAACTCCACAACTGAGGATGCAAGCAAGCTACATTTACTGTTAAAAAATTAACAGAAATGACAAACACTGGCACTGACAGGATCGCTAACCATAGGCTGAGGCATATTTTAATTTTTTTCTTTTTTGGTGCAACCAGATTTGATGGGGGATCCATCAAGTCAGGGAAAAGAACACCAGCAAGAATAATAAATTTGATAGTACTAGATAATGTATCACAATAAGCACTTACGTTTCTCACAATAAGTTTGTCCCTATACAACTAAACTCTCCCATACTGTGCTATTATCACAAAAAACAGTCTGAAATGTGTGCGAGATCCCTTTACAACTGGTAGAAGTTAAAGAATTTCCAGTATACAAAGTTAAAACATCAAAGCAACCAATGTGCCAATTAAGTGTTAACATTTAGTTCCACACACTTTAACCACATTAAACTGCCATAAAACAACATTTAATAGAGATTTAAAGTACACTTCCTTGTCAGAGACAGAGAGAGTAAATATTCACAGTACATTCATTCAATTGACTTAATTCACAGTAAAACTGTGATTCAATATGAAAAACACATAGAGCAGAGTCAAATATATAGTAAATAATGAATAAATGCTGAAAAATACAGGTTCTGCAATGTTTTCCTGTCAAAGTATGAAAATAAAGCACAGTGATAACACTAAAGGCCTATACTGTCTAACAGTACACATACACATTGCACTTCTGAGAGAAATACTGACAGTTTCTTCAGAGACAGTAAAAATAAACATTTGTCAAATATAGAATCCAAATAAACATTGCTACAAGCAGGAATCCCCACAAGAATTACTGTAAACATTGACAAAAATAAAATATTAAAATAAAATATTTTTAAATAAACATAACAGTAGAAAAAGAAAAACAAATCTAACAATAACATAAGAGGAAGGGGACCCCAAATGGGAAGCATTAAGACAAAAAAAATCAGCACTGAATCCTTTGAAGATTCAGAGGACTTTCTTCTTTGGATGGAAGGAAAAAGTCTGAATACTCACTTCCTGTGACAGCTAAAGGTTTTCATCTCAGGATAGCTTTTGAAAGCTAACCACTACTGGGTTACCTTGGCAGATAACCAAAATTCTACAGTACAAAGGCAGTGGGAATGGTGAACATCTGTATTTCTACAGGCATCCGTCCTAATTTTGAGTGGCTGGCCTGTCTCCTTTATAACCGGTCTCTGGTCATTTCCTTTTTTGATTAGATAAATCATATTTTAGAAGTGCTATAAATGAATACTGTACTTTGAAACTTCATTCTATGAAGTTATTGCATTGGAAGCAGGCTATGGTGAGGATCACTATGGAAATAGTAAATAAGACATAAGTAACATACAGACTCTTGACTCAAGCTAGTACAGTTTTGTTAAGGACAGATCCTGCCTGCTTAACCTGGATGACTTCTTCAAAAAGGTTAGTGAAGCAATGGGCGAAGGAAAATCAGTAAACACTGTATTTCTAAACCTCACAAAAATGTTCAACATTATACTGTTGATAAAATCTTCCAGCTAAGTGTTAATCCCTATGTAACTTGTTGGATAGAAAACTAGATCACAAATAAAACCCAGGAAATCAGGATAGGTGGCCTACCTTCTCTAAAAGACCTGTCACTAGTGGTGTTCCCCAGGGTTCAGTGTTTTGGTCACTCCTCTTTGGCATTTACTTCTCAGAGGTCAAAGCTAACGTTAAGGGTTTTTGGCTGACAAAGTTTGCAGATGACTGGTAATATGTTGTCACAGAGGACTCCAAGATCCTCCAAGATATCCTTTCTAAACAAATAGTTTGAATTATAACCATGGAATAAAACTGTCACAAAAAATACAATAGTCAGTATGCATGACATCAGTTGTAACTATCACATTAACAACACACACCTGAAAATCAATCCAGTAGTTAGGGACTTGGAAATTTATGTGGATAACAAACTGTCTCCTCTGATCACCATGTATCAACTATCGAAAGAACGTCTTTTTTATTGTATAGCTTATTAGTATGGGTATGACATCTGGGCCCAAAGATGCGACAATTCCACTGTATATGGCACTTACTAGGCCAAACATTGAGTATAATGTCCCCTTTGGTATGCATCTTTATAAGCACTTAACACAACTTGAATAACCACAAAACTTTCTCACCAAGAAAACCAAGGTACTAAATAATAAAAACTACAATGACATGTCAAAGTCGTATCCATATTCTTTACATCATGCAGGCTACTGAGGAATGACTGCTGCCCCATGTACACAGCCTTGACAGACCATTTCATCTCAGATCTACTGCACATCCTGAAGTCCAATGGTGCCATAAAGACCCACTCAAGAGATCTTAATTTCTTCTACAATATAAATATAACAGGTTGGAGAGACAGATATGTATCACAGAGAATATAACTTCTTTGTAATTGCCTTCATCTCCATATCTATTTAAATAAAATCTGGACAAATGGATGGGAAAATGCAAATTCATTCCTGGTTTACCTCCTTGTTCCTTACGTCTCAAAGTTCAGCCTGGCTCTGGATTATTTGTACTTAAATTACAAGGGCTAAAAACTTTATGTGAATGCAGGGTTACACTTCTAAAAATCCTCATGAATCAATAGTCTAGTAAGTACCTATGGACCGAAATCATCTGACATGTTCTGCACCTTGTGTGGTTGAAGGTTTTGTGTCATTTTGCACTGTATTCTGCTCTGGTCTCAGTGTACTTCTCTCAATAAAATTCTTTAGATTTAGTGGTTGTTTAAATGATAGTAGTGGAAGTTCCTGAAAAATGTTTCTCAACTTGTAATCCTAACTGAACACTGGCTGCAGGTCCCCTTACACAATTTTGTAGATTTTTATTTTAAACTAACTACAGCATTCAAGTCCAACTTAGCCATAGGAAACAAAGATTTTAAAGCCACGTTCCTAGCAAATAAGCGGCATTCACTTAACGTTTCTACAATGTCAATTCTTTGCGGGGGTATAAAATATAAACCCTTATTTAGAACATCAAGTTCTTCTCTAGTCAGCCCATACCTGGAAACATTACAGACCAATGTCAGGTGTTGCTCACTGACCTTGTCATGCTGCATGTCTGCATCTTCTTCAAATCCTTCCCTCTTACCTTCATATTTGAAGTTTGCTGTGTTTTTTGAAAAGAAAACTGCTGCGTGGTAGGAAAGGGAGGAAAATCCATAGAACTGTAATAGTCTGTTTACACCGGTACTACATTCGATGCAGGAAATGCTGATGGTGCTGGCTTCCTGCTGCGCTTTTAAGACATTTGTCTCATTGGCCAACTGAAAATATGCCCATTTGAAAAATCAGTATGGTCATGAACTACCTTACGTTTCTTTGCAGCAATCAATCTCCTTTCAAATACTTGGAGATTGTCTAAGGTCTCATGACACTTATTGCTAGCAGTGTAAAAAGACACATCTGTAGTAATTCCCTCATATGGTTATTTTCTTTACACACACCCATTTCAATAGATTTAAAAACAAATTCATTACGGATATATAATCGAAACTTAAATTTAAATTCAACTGTTGTCAATTTTTTAAAAGTTCAGGGTAGTGGATTCCATGAGTAGACATCTTCAGGATCCAGAGACCATGAGGTACATATACATTCTTTTAGATACACCCTGAAACTGAGTCACTGCCACTGCAGGCGTTTGAATTGTTGTGTTGATAAACATCTAATAGGATCATAATGACAAAGGAATTACAAGAGAAGTGAGTGAGAGACCATTTACACAGTGTTTCCAGCCTCTGCCTTGGTTCCACTCTTATGAAACATGATAGTGTGCCATGGGTTGCATCGGCGTCACCCCCCCTCTGCCAGGAGACTTGATGTTGAAAAGTTACTTCTAATGTCAAACAAGTTTCAGTATCATGTTTACATGGTTTTGTATCCAGGATTCAAAGCATATTGGTATATCCTCTGCATGTTATTGTCACTACTTGATTTTGTTAAATATGTCTTGCATCCTTCTGTGATTACTGAGCAAAAATATTCTTTAAACAGCGATAATTTCCTATCGAACATCAATATGTTTTTAGCTTCATTTAACCCTTATCTCTACCTTCCTTTGTTCCATTTAGTATCTGTAAAAAGTTTTTCTTCACTTCTGATGAAGCTAGCTACCCTTTACTTAGTTTGAGATTTTAGTTGCTTGACTACCATACAAATTCCCTTCTTCTTAAATTGGTGTATTCCTGTATTCCTCTTTATGCTTTGTCTCACTTTTGAAGCCACCTCACTATAGGGCACAAAGAATAATCCTGCTCTTACCTGAAGTTTTAGTCAGGATGTTCGAATTTACATCCAATATACTGTCTCCATTACAAACACATCCCCTTTAGATCTCACTGTAAAAATACAAATACAATCTACAACTTTTTTAAATTCTCCAAGAGAAGAGACTCTGTAAATAGCCCTAGTGCAGACTGTCTTGCTATTTCTAACTTCCAGAGTGACTCACAGTGCCATTTCTGCTCTACATGTAGTTGTATGTTCTGTTGAATTGGTTTATAGGTTCATAGAAGATTAGTAGGCTAATGGCCCTAGGGCCTTTAAAAGCCTAGCCATTTTATAACAGTGTTCCTTAACTGATCTTGGTTAGAAAAAATCCCAGGATGCAAAAAACTCCCTTACCAGCCTCAGTAAGAAACTGAGATCCCTCATAAAATCCTCCAAAGCTAGTTACGAAAATAAAATTTCCAAAGATTCCAAAGACAACCACAAGGCATTCTATAACTATGTCAAGAATCTAAATGGCAATGCTCAGATCTGCTCTGAGCTAAAACAGAATGGCATTAAATATACTGATCCCAAGGATATTGCCAATAACCTGGCAGACTGATTCAGTGCCAACTTCACCCCCCTCTCACCCCCTAAATGGCCCATCTCAATACCGGAAGATTGCCAAATTCTGGTAATAATGGCCACACAGGTAAAAAACGCACTCTCCAAAGCTAAGAATACAGCATCCATGGGACCAGATGACATCCCAGGCTGTGTACTACATGAACTACAATATGAACTGGCACCTCACCTAAGTGTCATGTTTAATCACAGCCTCACCTCAGGTTTCATGCCCACTGAATGGCACAGAGCTACAGTTATCCCACTCCACAAGGGGGGATCCACCTTGGATCCCGGAAACTATCATCCCATCAGTCTGACAAGCCTTATCTGCAAGGCCATGGAGCGTATTATCATGGAACTTATAAACAAAGACATTGGGAATCTTCAAGCACTGGACCCCACCCAGTTTGGGTTCGTGAAGGGAAGATCTTGTCTCCTGAATCTGATTGACTTCTTCGAATCAGTCTCCAGAGCCATGGACAAGGGTAAGGTGGTCTAAACAGCCTATCTAGACCTCGCCAAGGCCTTTGACACCATCCCCCACTCTGGGATCATAGATAAACTTACTAAGCTGGGCATTAATCCCTACGTCACCCAATGGGTTGCCAACTGGCTTACTGACAGAATCCACACTGTAAAAGTAACCAACTCCAAATCCAGCTCCAGACAAGTGACAAGTGGAGTACCTCAAGGTTCAGTCCTGGGACCACTCTTGTTTGGCATCTACTTCTCTGAAGTACAGGCCAACACTAAGGGACTCTGGCTAACAAAGTTCACAGATGACTGCATACTGGGAGCCATTATTGAATCCCCAAATGATGTGGATACTCTACAAAAGGGCCTTACAGAAACAGATGCTTGGTGCCAGAGCCATGGGCTCAAGCTCAATGCCAAGAAATGTATAGTTATCCCCTTTGGGAAAAAACATGTACCCATGAATTACCACATAGGTGGCAGTACACTAAACACTGAAAGTGTGATAAGAGACTTAGGGACACAGGTGGACAGTGTTCTCACCTTCGATAACCACATCGCCACAACAGTCAGGAAATCCTTTTATGTAGCACACCTCATCACTAAGGGCTTTTCATCCAGAAAAAAGGAGGTCATTGTCCCAATGTACTCATCCCTCATTAGACCCATTATAGAATACAATGCCCCATTTGGTATGTACCTCTCAAGACATCTGCAACAACTGGAAAGGCCGTAGAAATACCTCACTAAAAGAATCACAGGCCTAAAGCTGATGCCCTACGCTGACCGTCTTAAAAAACTCTAGCTATACTCTGTCGCATATCGTCTACTCAGAGGTGATCTCTGCTTAACATACAAGGCCATGTCAAACCCAGAGCTGTTGGACATGCTACACTTAAAGAAATCCCAATCCCTCAGAGCCACACACTCCAGGGATCTAAACCTTGTCATCACAATAAAAAAAACATGCTGGAGGGATAGGTTCCTGACCCAGAGACTCTCCAGACTCTGGAATAGACTGCCCATACATGTCAAGCAGAGTGCCTCTTTGGCCCTCTTCAAAAGGAACCTTGACAATTGGATGGGAGAAAGGAAATTCACCCCGGGGATCATGTCAATCACCCTGCTAGACAGGTGTCCAGGGAAGTAAATAGTGTGGGAAGAAATAGCCAGGGAATTGTTATGGCTAGGCTTGTATATGCCCCAGGGCTGATAGCCTAGTACCAACCTATGAACCTATGAAGATGGTCGTTATTCACAGAGAGAGTCTATTCCCTTAAAGACAGGGCAACACTTTTATATATTTATCCACCCTCTCCAGTCTATAAAACAAATACTTTGTTTTTAATACCACTAGG
This sequence comes from Protopterus annectens, assembly GCF_019279795.1. Classification (NCBI taxonomy): domain Eukaryota; kingdom Metazoa; phylum Chordata; order Ceratodontiformes; family Protopteridae; genus Protopterus; species Protopterus annectens. Next base: position 748,612,791 of record NC_056751.1, read on the forward strand.
TTCTTTCTTACACATCTTGTAGCATTGCTTCATAATGTGACACTTAATCTGTGTTAAAATTCTACACACAGCACTAAACGTTTGCTCAGGTCTAAAAAGAAGTGTAGGAAAGGAGTACCATAGTGAGAAAGGGGCTGCTCACTTTACAAAGTGCTGATACTGATTACAACTAGCGGTCTGCTTTCATCTTGCTCTTCCATGGCAGCAGACCAGCTCTGTGAAATTCTGAACAGATATGCACGATCTTGCCTGATCACCTATGGTGACTGAGGGAGTGAAGCACATCTCTGCTCACCTCTTGGTGATGTTCTAAATTTATATTTACCTGATAGTATAAGAACATTTTGCCTTCTTTAACTTACCTCAGTATTTAAAACTGGACTTAAGTTTCCACTATGTGTATTATTATAATACTTAGTGTAACCAGTATAGAGTAGAAATGCTTTCAGAATAACATAAGTGGGTGAAGGATACTCGTATGGTTTTCATCCTACTTCAGCCACTCATAACTTCAAAATGAATGCACTAAGCATTGTGGCTCTCTTCCTCTGCTCTTGCAAATATTACTGTTGCTATTAATACCATTAGTATTACTGCTACTACTAATACTATTACTGTTACTACTAATACTATTACTATTGCTGTTATGCCATTGAATAATTTCTGGAGACACTGAGATGAACTCCTGTCATATGATGACATGCTAGTCCTTACATCAAAAGAAGTATGCAAACTGCACTGATTAATGGAAGCAGTGCCAGAAACAAATGTAATCCTTAGAGGAAGGGCTAGCAATACATTCTCAAAATACCACTGCCTTCACAAGCCAAATGACACAATCCTGCAATACAATTATAAAGTAGTCTCATACAATGCAAAACCCAAGACCTGCCTTAAGGCAGGGAGATGGTGTTTGTTTGTTTGTCTTTCGGCTTTTTCCCGGTAAGGGGTCACCACAGCAGAACTCCGGTCCACTAATGATTGGCAGTAGATTTTTACGAAACGCTGAGGTGCCAGCTCGACGCCCAACCTTCAACGAAGGCATGCCCAGTTATGCACGCATGTCTTTCGAATGCTACCCAACCGCGGGGAGGACAAGCAGACTCCACACAGAAGGCACTCCCAAGCCACGCCGAGAATTGAACGGAAGAAGCAGGGAGATGGTGTACTTTTATGATTTCAAAGAATGCAGACCGTCAAAATTTGCTCTTCTTCTCTAAATAAATCTGATAGTATTGCTTAGCATGATTTTGGTCTACTGTCCTCCCCTTTTACCTGTACAGTAACAAAAAGTCTTTCTGAAGACACCTCACTTTCCCTTGTATGAATAATACAGTAATCTGGGGAGATTTTAATATATAACAAGATCTGTTGTCTACCAAATTTCCAAATGATATGATTAGCGACTAAAACTTCATTCAGTGTGGGACTCACTCAAAATACCTAAATCTTTTAACCCACCAGCAAACTTCCATAGACTTGGTATGCTGTAACTCTCCCAGTCATTCAGCAGACTTGTTGGGAACCACCCCTAGTTTTAGTAATCATAAATATAAAACACTTATACTGTGCAAGTCTTGGAATGGTAACAACAAAATCAGTCATAAAAATGCAACCCATGGCCACGTAGAAGGAAGACAATTGTTTAATGTTTAAAACCAAACTGTCAATCTTTTCTGCCAAAAGCCCCTAGAAAGCAGGAATAACAATATCACCAAAACAAAACATCTCTATTGATAGAACTCGCAGCTAAGACTGGACATGTGTCTTGTCTAAGACTACCACAATGCCTTTCAACAGCTGTTAAATATTTTCCTAACTTCATTCTTTGCTAGGAGAACATTATGATGCAAGAAAGAAAAAAAAGGACTGCAGCCAACAAACTCCTGGTTTTCAAGTTACCTAAAACAGTCTTTCTCAGCATGATCTGTGAAAAAGTTAACAGCTATCAAACCTCATGGAATTAATAATGCACAGCTAGAAATGAATGCAAATTACTCACAACAGCGGTTATTTCCTTATGCAAAGACTAGCTTCTCTGATGGGAAACCCATGATATTTTTGGCAGAACACAAGTAATGTAATGGACAGAAATAAATTCAGCATGATTTAATTTTGATAAATAAGGTGCCATTTATCACTTCTGCCAGTAAGACAGCTGATACGTTTGCAGTTTTCTTTGCCAAACAATTCAAAGCAGATTTCAAGACTAGTTTCAAGACTATGCTCACATTTGTCTTTTTTTGAATATAGTTTTATTACAGCATAATAGAGTTACACTCAGCAGACTGGCTGAGAAAGAATAACTCTCAGACAATAATCACAGTAAAATGCACAATTTATAATACTGAACTAACTCATTTATATTTGGCAAGCCAGACTGATAATTGGTGTTATCTTTCTCCTACAAATGTTTATCCTTTGCTGAGACACTTCTTTAGCAAAGTACTTTTCTCCTCTTCCACTTCTTAGTAATACATTTTTAGCCACTATCATCATTAAGTTTTATTTAGAGTGAGGGAAGCCAAACTTGTGTATCAGCATAATTTCCCCCCATTTCTGCAGATATGTTTGCATAGTCAGCTGCCTCTCCCATTCAAGTCTAAACATATTTACAAGGCTACTTCTCGGTATTAACATAATACTGTAAAGTCTGCCTATTGTGCCTTTGGATGACTCTCTGCCCTGTCTCTCTGATAATAACCACTCTACCCACTTAAGTCTGTCTTACGTAGAAACCTTCACTATCTTGATTTGACACATCCTAACAACTAGCCTTTCATTCTGTATTGTACTATCTTGCAAAGGTGAAAACACTTTTTTAAAGGTTTCAAGTGTTATTACTTCTCCATTCTGAATCAACTGCCCCCAGTATTGCAGACACTTGCATTTCCCTAGGAAACTGGAGCTCAATGTTTCCCAGGGCCCCCCATTTCAATTATCTTTAATGGGTAGAATTTCCTTCATCCAGTCTACCATTTTAGTTCTCTTAAAGCCTTCCCTGACATCTTTAATCAGACAGTTAAACATTTGGGGCAGTTTTGGCCATGGATTCCCACCATCTGCTTCTGCGGATTAATCAGTTCTCCAAACATTTTTACTTGAGCTATTTATGCATATGCCTCTAAGTTGGATAAGACCAGTCCCCTCACCCTGAAGGGATAGTAAGATGATCCCAACTTACCCTAGGTTGCTCACCTGCTCAAACAAAGTTGGTTAACAATACCTTAAGGGATTTCCAGTAGGTCTATGGTACGGAAATGGGGATGGCCTGCAATGCATATAAAATCTGCAGCAAAAAACACCAAGTTATGGCCATAATCCTCTGTGCCATATCAGTAAAGAAATGACTCCAAGTAATGACATATTTTTTTTAATTTTAATGTATGCCTTACTATATGTGGCTGTCACACACTCTTGTATTGTGGCCTCTGGTTGAACCCCAAGTAATCCACTGTTCCCTATTTAGCAAGACAGTCAACATTTGGCTAGTTCTGTCAAGGGGGAATAATGAATATTTACTGCTTTTGTTTTGTCAGTCTTAATTGTGTACCCTGAGACTGACACAAAGTGCTTCAGTTCCTGAATCAATAACTCAAATTGATTATCAGGATCAGTCAAATACACTAGTAAGTCATCTGCAAATAAGGCTGATTTATGCTTTGTGCCATTAATTTTGACACCTCTTATGACTGTTGCAGCCTGTGTGCTAGTGTCTCTAAGTATACGGTAAATAGCAGTGGGGACATAGGGCACCCCTGTCTTGTCCCTTGTTTAATTTCAAAAGGTACTGACAATGATTTATTAAGAAAAAGGCAAACTGCTGCTCCAATACATAGTGATGTGAGTGTATCTGTAACTTCTCTGGAGAAGCCTGCCATACCCAATAATTTTCACAGATACTGCTACCAGTAGTGGACCATGATACAGGTTAGAGTTTTAACAACATTATCATACCTACTTCTTCCAAGCACAAAACCAGTGATCTAAATGTATCAATTTATGTAATATAGCAGTTTTTCTGTGGGCCAAGATTGTTGCAAATAATTTGTAATCTTGGTTCAATATTGATATGGGATGATATGAGTTGGGGAGGGATGGGTCTTCAAAATGAGGGCAACCAATGCTGATTTCCAGTGCGTGGGTGATGGTTCACCTTTCAAAACAGCATTTTTGAATGCCTGGAATAGGTGTATAAAATTTCCTGCCAGCTCACCCATTGATTTCTATAGGAATTCCATCTTTACCTGGGGATTTTCTCACTGATTTAATTTCCAGAGATATTCCTCTATACAGCCTACCCCCTGCCCTGTTTCAATCCTGTCAGAATATAAATCACTATAATATTCTTTAAATGCATCCAGTATGCACTCTGGAGATTCCATGAGATCATCTATCTCTCAACCTCTTGCTGCCTAAGCCTTAAGGCTAAATATTTAGCTACCTGTGAGGTAATTTCATTGCTTTTAAGTTTCAACACCTTTATTGCTTGTTCCAAGTGATATCTGAACAGACTAACTCCTTTCTCTTAATCTGAAAGTCTTGTATTGACTCATCACTCTCCTGTGCCATTACTTCCTGTATTTGCAAGAAGTCATTCTTGCTCATGTTTGTCTTTACAACAAACTTTAATATCTGTCCTGTTACTTTATTAGAATTAAACTGGCAGCCTTTCAGGAAACCAGTTTCTGAAGATCTATGCCTAAAATTCACAAGTGCCTGTGAAACATTTATTAACATTTCTGTAGTTCATATCATAAACACGTCATTACAATCAGGAATTTTCCCTAATCGCTGGAAGATACCTGCGATTATTTTACTACAAAAGCACAGTGCAAATGTGAGACATATAGGCCAATATCTCTTATCACACCTCTTATCAAATTTCTTGAAAACAGCATTTGTAATCAAAGTCTGTCACTTCTCTATAACTTCAGTCTTATAACGGAATGCCAGTACAACTTTTGTAAGGGTCAAAGCTTTATGAAAGCATTGCTGTCCTTAGCAAATAGCATGTACAGGGTCAAGGATGCTGGACAATGAACAGCTTTTTAAGTGCTATTTTACCCTGTCACCAGACAACCATCAGCCCTCTCTCTGCCTTCCCTCCTTTGGGAGCCATCGTACATGCAGAACTCCTGCATCACCACAAGGGTGTTGTGTGCCCGCCACTGGTGTATGTTTATGTGCACTCACACACACAGCTACAAGGGCTACTGTCACTGGCAACTTCAGCTACTTCTATCACAAAAGCCTCTGCTTGCACAAGAGCAACCTGGACAACCGAGAGGATTCTTCCCTGGCTAGAAAAGACAGCATTACCTGATCACTTCCATTCTTCCCTGCATGGCTTTTCCAGTGCCCAAGCTGATAGCTGAACTTGGGCAGTCTGGGCTACAGTCAGGGATTCATCACAATAAGTCACAGAGGGAGTAACACAGTTTGTATTTGTGAAGCCAGAAGTGATACCAGTCTAAAAGTGAATGTTGGTGAAATGTGCTTATGACAGGCTGAATGAAACAAAATGTAGTCTTTTTTTGTATGTATTTTTCCCTCTTCTGTTCTAGCATGATGATTTGCAATGTATATGTCACCTAGTAAATGGTTTTGTTTATCCAGATGTTAAATGACAGAGAGAAGGGATAGTTCTCAGACAGGATGGCACTTTCTTCAAAGATAACAGACAATGACGAAAGAGCATTGTAATGGAACAGTCACTGAAACTCTTTTAAGACCCATCTGGGACTGGGATGCAAATAAAGATGAAATAGATGTGAAGGTGCTGGGGCAAATGCTGACTGTTGTAATGGTTGTAGGGATAGCTGGTTTATGACTACTCTCTGTATTAACAATGAAGCCACAAAAGGGCTTTGGCTATACAGTTGTGACCTCATAAAATGTTGATAGGTAGTAAGTGTGGACTATGACAATGTCCTCTCTGTGACAATTAGCTAGTTATTTTAAGGTACAGTACTTCTTGTAGCAGCTAGATAATAAACTTAGATAGCTTGAGTTAGATTTTTCTGTGTACATTCTATCTTTACTGCACTTTAATTTTTACTGTGTACCAAACCTAGGTATATTTTATTCTGTATTTGTACTACTTTTATTATTTAAGTAAAATATATTTTAATTATCTTTAAGCTACTGTGCTTGTGCTTGGTATCAGCAGAATAGCAAGAGTGGGGTGAATGGGGCATGTGACCTAAGTACATGATGTTAGATGGCAGAATCCTGATGTGACAATACTGTATTCTTCTCATTGTACTGGCATTTCTGAATGACAGTACAGAAAGCAACTTGCAAACATCTTTTTTTTCCGCTCTTCCAATGAAGAGTTGTGGCAGTTTGAAAGTAGGTGTGTGCTTCAGACTACTATAAGCAGTCTATTGGAGCTGCCTTATTTTTTTGCTCTTCCACTGAAGACCTGCAGCAGGGTGGGGGCATATGTCTTGGAGGGTGTGTGTGCTCCAGACTGTTGTAAGCAGTCTAATGGATGTCTTGGAGGGTGTGTGTGCACCAGACTGTTGTAAGCAGTCAAATGGAGTGCTGCCTTTTTTTTTTTTTTTTGTTCTTCTACTTGAGCAAGGGGTGGGGCACTAGTTCAGGGACTGTCCCAAGGTATTAGTTAAGCCTGCTATGCCTCTGGCTGGTATTTTCGCTTTGAAACTGCTTCAGTGAAAGAGATACCAACTGGAAAAATCAGAAAGCTGTGTGGAATTAGAGAATTCAACATCCTTCCCCAGAAATTGTGTGCATGTGTGTATATATGAAAAATAATATTTTGAGTGAAAGACAGTTACTGGATAGTGGTGTGCTGTGATACATTGGTTCACTGAGAAAGTGGTGTGGTTCTGCAACTGAACAGTGGGCAGTCTAATTTGGGTGTGAAGGTTGGAGACCCATATCCAGGACATTAGTGCATATTCCCTTTGTACTCATAGTGCCAAGGTTATATTTTGTGGATTATTCATTTAAACAGACTAGATAACAGCATCACCTTCACATTTGGCATCACTGGTTGCCTCAAGTCCGTCACAGTATTCACTGATCTAGCCCAGGCCTCTTCAGCTCACTGACTCACTCAATACTGCTAATTTAATATCCCCTCACTATTCTGTACTTTTTCACTGAGCCACCAACTTCCTTCACAGTGCAGGTATGTGTCATATGTTATTATGTTTCTATTTGTTCTAAGACTGTGTAGAACAAGGAACAGACCTTGATAGGGTGTTGTATATGTATCAATTTCATTCAAAACATATAAGCTTTATGTATGTTGAGCCTGTGCCCTTTAACAAGTATGCAATGTCAGTTTCTAGTGCCTTTATGTGTGTGCAAACATATATATATATATATATATATATATATATATATATATATATATATATATATATATAAATAAAATACCATCAAAGAAATATTTACAATTAGGTCCTTTGAATCTTGCTGTGCATTGTTGCTCTCAGGTCAACAGTCCGGATGTTTGTATCCTTTTACGGTTCTTCCACCCCCTGCTCACTGAACAACCTCTTGCATCTTGCCTGTCTTCTTTTACTAACTCTTGCAGATGTGGAAGGGAAAAAGGAGCAAAGAGTGAAAAAGCTCCACCTTCATATTCAGAAACATTACATATAACCAAACTATCAGGAGTTGGAAAATCAGAGTTAATAAACAAGCTGATTCACTATGTGGTTTAGCAGGGGGAATAGATATACTACTGGTTTTAGACTGTGTCAAATTTGCATTCATAGATGTATCTGTCTGCCTCTGAGTTTGTAATCCAGAGGTACGAGCCTCATTCTTCAGTCAGGAAAAAACATGCCCCTCTTGAAAGTCCATTGAATCATGTACCACCTTCCTACGCTTGACATCTGTAGTCATGTCTCATAGGCCACCACATCAATGAACAAATCATCTAATCTCTGTTTTCAGGCAGCAGATGTGAAAAATACATTCATCTTATTCCTGATATTAGTGATTTCTTTATGAAGTGAGGCTTCCATAGGTTTAAAAAAAATCAGTAAAAAGCCTCATATAATTAAAACTAAGATCTAAATTCAATGATTGCCACTGCTTCAATAAATCAGGATAGGTGTTACCATAAATGTCAGTTTTACTGTTGTATTAATGTCAATTTTACTGCTATATTGTACTTGTGTCTCCTTGGAGCTTTTCTCCCCAGGCCTCCACTGAAAACGGGCTCATTTTGGCCCAGTGGACAATCCTGGAAAATAAATGTAAAATAAAATAAATAAATAAATAAAGCAGGCATGCAAATAATCATAAGCCTCTAGGAACCACCATAAAATAAAGACATGCTTCTAGATGCAGTCTTTGCCACTGCACATCTTTTAAACTTAAAGATTATTCTCCAAATCTTTAAACAATGTCATGAAATCATTAAAACTCACACAGATGTTATCCAAAGCAGGTGCAACTTCTTCGGTAGATATAAGCAATAACAGCTTCCCTTCCACCTTTAATACACGACCAAAATGATCGGGGAGAATCGCTGTCATAGTACTCCTTGGATTACAATCTAGTTCCAAATCTTCTCCTTCTGCCATGTCCCGTTGGTTCAGAAAACAAAATGAATCAACAAAGAAAAAGCTGCCACAATGGGCAAAAGCTGGTCTAACACATTTCAAAGTATTAAATAAATAATAAACTTATTTCTTTCTAGCTGTGTTTAGCTCATTTTGCTATTTCATTGTGCCTGAATCACAAGCTAGCTCCATAAAGTTTCTAGTGTACAGTAGTGAAACACTGTCAGCACTAGTGTCTCTGAATCACAAGCTAGCTCCATAATGTTTCCAGTGTACAGCAGTGAGGCACTATTAGCACTATAGTGTCTCAGAAGTACAAGCTAGCTCCATAATGTTTCCAGGGTAGAGCACTGAAGTATTATTAGCACTATAGTGTCTCTGAATTACAAGCTAGCTTCATAATGTTTACAGCTTACAGCATTGAAGCACTATTAGCACTATAGTGTCTCTGAATTACAACCTAGCTCCATAATGTTTCCAGGGTACAGCATAGAAGCATTACTAGCACTACAGTGTCTCTGAATTACAAGCTAGCTCCATAATGTTTACAGGGTACAGCAGTGAAGCACAATTAGCACTACAGTGTCTCTGAATTACAAGCTAGCTCCATAATGTTTACAGGCTACAGCAGTGAAGCACTATTAGCACTATACTGGCTTTGAATTACAAACCAGTGCCATAATGTTTCCAGGGTACAGCATTGAGGCACTATTAGCACTATACTGGCTTTGAATTACAAACTAGTGCCATAATGTTTCCAGGGTACAGCAGTGAAGCACTATTAGCACTATACTGGCTTTGAATTACAAACTAGTGCCATATTGTTTCCAGGGTACAGCAGTGAGGCACTATTAGCACTAAAGTGTCTCTGAATTACAAGCTACCTCCATAATGTTTACAACGTATAGCATTGAAGCACTATTAGCATATTAGTGTCTCTGAATTACAAGCTAGCTCCATAATGTTTACAGGGTACAACATAGAAGCATTACTAGCACTACAGTGTCTCTGAATTACAAGATAGCTCCATAATGTTTCCAGGGTACAGCATAGAAGCATTACTAGCACTACAGTGTCTCTGAATTACAAGTTAGCTCCATAATGTTTACAGAGTACAGCAGTGAAGCACTATTAGCACTATGGAACAAAACCTTCTAAATACCCTGTGTGTTTTTTTCCTTCGAGGGACTAACAGAAAAGGTTCTTTATATATACTTATTCACTTTGTTCATATTTATTTTTCTTCTTTTCAATAAACCTTCATTGTGGACTGGTGATCTCTGCAGTATTATTTTAAACCAAAATGTGTGTGTTTCTGTGTGCATATGTGTGTGTGTGTGTGTGTGTGTGTGTGTGTGTGTGTGTGTGTGTGTGTGTGTGTGTGTGTGTGTGTGTGAAATAGAAAAGATGATCTACTATGGAAGTGTCACCTGGTATGTTTTTTGACCTAGATGATAAAGGAACATTTCTCATTTCCAAAATTATATTAAGTCAGACATACATAACATTCACTGATGGGAACAAAGTTTAAACAGAAAATTAATATGTGGTACATAAATAAAAACAGAAGGTCAGATATCCCAAAAGGAGAACATCGCTGGGTGTAGGTAATTCATATTTTACCCACAATAGCTATAGTATGGAGATATTATATGTCCAAGAGTGCACAACTCAAGCAAGTAAACTATAGCACAGTTGGTAAAATAAAAATTATTCATACCCATCCATGATTTAATGCCATCATACTCTTTGTTTTGCTTTCTTTTTTTAACTGTGTTTTTTAAGGTTTAGTGAAGTTAAAACTGCTACAGAGTAAAGTTGGTTTCTGTTACAATGCTTACATTCTATTTATTTATTTACTTATTTTATATCTGTGTATATTTTGTTTGCTTTTCTATATATTTCTATACCCGTGTGTCTCTGTGGGCATCTATAGGTTGCTCAGTTCAAACTGCGTGATTATCATGTCCCACGTCCCAAGAAACAGCAGTTCAAAATGCTAATGATTGTCTTCTGTAAGAAATCTCTGCTGATCACGTGTGTGTCAGCAGTGATTTATATGTTTTGGAAGATTGTTCTGCACAGTTGATACATATTGGGGTGTATGTTGTGTGGGGTTAGCCTCTTCAACATGGAGACTGCAGAAAAAAGGTTACAGTTTGACTTTTCTTCCTTGTGCGTCAGCAATATGTATTTGCCAATGTGATTCCACTGAATCTTTTGAGTTTTGCAATTTCACAGTAGTGGAAATCTGTTTTGTGTGTGCGTGTGTATGCGTGTGTGCGTGTGTGTGTGTGTGTGTGTGTGTGTGTGTGTGTGTGTGTGTGTGTGTGTGTGTGTGTGTGTGTGTGTACTACTTTTGCTGTACTATGTACATATAGAACTCTGTTTTTTCCTATTATTTTAGCATCGCTGGTTTATTTATTTTACATTGGTGGCAGACGCGTGCTTTATTATGGACTTTTATGAAGTATGGCCACATGTATCTCATTCTCACTTGTATGTGAATTTTATTCACTGTATGCAAGAACAAAACTTATGTTTTTATTTTGCAGTTTTAGTAATCACAAGACAACTGCATGAATGTATATGTGGTTCTGTGAATACACATGTATTTTATTTTTATTTGTACATTCACAAATCTCAAATTTTGTAATTACTTTTGTATTCATTACAATATTTAATTTATCAATTATATGTGGTGGTAGTGAATTATTTTATATATATATATATATAAATCTATATATATATATAAGAAATACAATGCACTTACAGAATTGTATCTACGTAAAGGTATGTTCATTTGGCATGGTAAAATGTAATTTGTGCCACTGTTTCTGTGGTGACCCCAAATGACAGGAATTTAAATACTGTACTTGTAATTTTCCATTGTTGAACAGGTTAGTCCCACTAGGCCAGTGGCTTCTTTCCAAAGGAGATCCAAACTGCTATTCATACTGATTAGGGAAAATTGGCCAGAGCACTGGGGGCAGGTCCTTATTCTTTTTGACAAATATTGAGTGATACTTAAATCCACCTGAATCTTCACCAACTCTGAAAGATGGCACTTCATTTTACCATCTCATCTGAAGGACAGTAAATTCCCCATTGATCTACACTGCAATGTCAGTAACGGAAAACTAATCCAAACACCTGGGTAAAAATACAAACCATAGCATTCTGATCTTCCAACATCAATGGCAAATGTTGAGACATGGATGTTAGGGGCATTTTCTAAAAGTATCACCATCCAGATCAGACACATTTAAAATGTTTTCAGCAGGAGGGATATATTTTTTGTAAAATGCATTTTACATTAGGTTTACTCTTAGCAGCTCCAAAAAGCAGCTACTTGTTTTTCTTTCAGCAGCTTTTTACTTCAACTTCTACTGAAAAAAAAAGCTGAAGAAAAAAAAACATTGATATACAGTCTGTGAACAGTGGAACACATGCATAGCAGAGATATTCTGCAGTTAAAAGTATAAGATGGGGTGAAAAGGTTTGTGTCAAGATAATTGCTGTAGTGCGAATTAGAATGTAATCATCCTGTGTGCTACCATTTAAAAATAAGAACAAAGTAGCTTGTGTTCAGATAACATGAAGATTGTGTATTCACAGGCAAGTGTTGAAGCTGAAATGGCTGCTACTGCTGTAAATAGCTAGAGAAGGCAGTACTCTTTTTGGCTTTTGCATATATTCCATTTATGAGGTTACAAGGTGAACTTGCAGAAACTTTACGCACTCCCTTAATCATTAAGATTAAAGACATAACATGAAATGACAATCATGTTTACCATGCTCCAGCTGTATCCACCAACAAGGTAAATGCTGTCATCAAGCACTGCACATCCTGGTCCACTGCGGCCTTCCAAAATGGGTGTCTGAAGGATGTTCCACTGGTCACCTTTTGGATCATAGCATTCCACAAGCATGACATCAAGGTGAGAAAAACCTAAGTGAAATGAATTACATAAAGTTCTTTATACCTTCACTTGGTAGAAACTACGGGGATTTAAAATTAAGAAAAGCTGTCAATCTGAAGACAAGGCACTTGAAGTACTTATACAAATAATTACACAGACAGTACTGTACAAGTCACTGTGTACTTTTATACTGGATGAAATTAAGACTATACTTAACATACATTATGTTCCCTTTGAGACACAGCCACGAGATTCACACAACATTATATAAAGAGGGAGGAGGAGAATGTTTAACTGCCACCAGCCCCCAAGCAAGTTCTAAGTGCAAACATACTGAAGCTATAAACTACAACTGTGAAAACTTGCCTGACAAAGAAAACAGTGCTGGATTCACATGGTGCATTCAGGCAGAGTACAGGTACATCCTGCTGGTCTATGGTTAAAACCTAAAATATGTTACCAAAATATGTACTTCAGAAAAATGTGTGTGTGTTTGGTGGGGTGAACTGGGTTTGCATAATTTTATGCCTCAGTTGTATGTAAACTATGATAAATGCTATTTTAAGAGATTTGCAGCATAACAGAGTTTTGCCTAGCATGGCAGTGTGCAGTAAATGTCTGAGAAAACATTGTCTAGTAGTGCAAAAAAGCAAATAAAATTAAATAGATGCATTTAATTCTACTGTAATTTACACATCCAAAGATATATCTGCTGTTGTATCACCACAACCACAGTAAATAAGAAGTTTCATTGATGGGTTCGGAGCCGATCCATCAGCTTCGACATGGCCGTTAGCAAAAATCAAGGTTTACCAGTAGCTCGAGACAAGCCCCTTATCCCATGATGCACTGCTGGAACTTCCTCAGATCTTGTTTGCTGCATGTACCATATCCCTGTGAAAGAACTACTCTGCCAAGAGAGAGAAGGATTGAATAACCAGGATGAGATCAGCCAATAGGTCAACTATCAGCCAGGTGGGGGATGGAGGAAGGGACGTAAGAATGAAGGCGAGATGGAACAACTCACATGGAATGGAATGTTATGCTGAGTACATAACTTCTTAATGTGAAGTTGTTCAATCTCGCCGTTCATTCTTCACTGATGGGTAGTGCCCCTATTACCCTGGATCTTGGGTGGCTCATGGGAGTACATTCTTCAGGACCGTAGACCCAAAGGAAGCCCCTGGAGGCCTTATCAGCTTTGTAATGAGTGATAAAGGTATGAGGTTTAGACCAAGTGGCTGCAGCACAAATGTTATCAAGGGGTAATTTGGCTTGAAATGCAGAAGATGTAGAAACTGCTCTGGTAGAATGAGCTTCAATCTTGTGCAATAAGGGCATATTAGCAGCTGAATAAACAAAAGTGATACAATCAGATAGCCATTTCGAAAGCTTTGTTTTAACCACTAGTCTACCTTTTCTGGGTTCAGAGAAAAACACAAAGAGCTGGTCTGATTTTCTAACATCCTTTGTTCTGTCCAAATAATATCTGAGCTGTCTGTGAACGTCAAGTTTGTGCAGCATGTACTCTAATTTGTTGGAATGGTTAGGGAAGGAGACTGGCAACTCAATGACTTGGTTGATATTGGATTCAGAACAAACTTTGGGCAAAAAGGAGGGGTTTGTCCTAAGAGATACTCTATCAGCATGAAAAATCAAATAAGGAGGGCTGATAGATAAAGCTTGAAGTCCTGACACTCTGTGGGCAGAAGTAATAGCCACAGAAATATGGTTTTCCATGATAAAAATTTGAGATCACAAGATGATGCTGGTTCAAATGGGGGAAGAATCATGCGAGACAGCATAAAGTTTAAATTCCAAGGAGAATAAGGAGTTTTCACTGGAGGCCTCATGTGGAAGGTCCCTTTGAGAAAGGCCTTGGACAACTTGTGGGACATTATGTTTAGTCTGTCTACTCCGAGATGAAAGTTAGATATAGGAGCCAACTGGACCCAAACTGTAGCAGCTACAGCTTCTTCATTAAAAAATCATAGTCAAGAATTCTAAAATGGATGGCAAGAGGGCTTGGTAAGGATCAATGTTCTGCTTAGAAGCCCATATGGAAAATCTCTTCCACTTACTAGGATATAGTCTCCTGGTGGACGGTTTATGAGACGACAAGAGGATCTGTCTTGTCTCATCAGACAGATCATGAAGCCTGGCTATGATGGGAACTGGAGCAGCCAAGCTGTGAGCTTCAGTGACTGCAGTGAGGGATGGAGGTCCCCCGACGGATGTGTCAGAAGGTCTGGAACTGGGTCCAGAATCCATGGATACTCCAATAGATGATGATGAAGGAATGGGAACCAAAGCTGCCGAGGCCAATGTGGGGCTATAAGGATGATAGCCCTTCCCAGCAATATTGCTTTCTGCAGATGTCTGGGTATAAGAAGGAGTGGAGGGAATGCATATGCCATCAAACCTAATACTTTTAAGACTTCTACGGCTGGTGCTCTGTCCTTTGACACTAGTGATTTGACATGCTGGCGAGGGAGAAAAAAGTATGGCCAGGCCATGCAGAGATCATTTGCGTTTCCAGCTGGGAACCAATCATTATCAGTTTTGAACCCTGCCCTTTGGTCTCACTACAGCCCCCAGAGTGTTCACCAAATGCATGGCAGAGGTCACGGCTCATCTGAGGCGTCTAGGATTTCAGGTGTTTCCGTATCTAGACGATTGGCTCCTTACCTCCACCACCAGGCATCAACTTATTCAAGCAAGAGAGTACACTCTTGACAGTCTGCCATCGCTTTGGCATTACAATTAACTCAGAAAAATCTGCCTTGTCGCCATTGTAGCATATTGTCTTTATAGGGGCAGAGTTGGACACTTCAACCACCACTCTACGACTACTAACCGAGAGGGATGTTCTTCGTGTTTCACTATTGCAGTCATTACATTTGGGTAATCTGCTAGCAGGTTTCCCTCAGTCGGCCTGAATATCAAAGTCTTGGGTCCTGCGTCGGTTGCTGTCTCCTCTTCCATGGTGTCAGGTCATCAGGGGTGATGATGATTAGTTTAGGTGGATTATATCCTATGTAGGAGGGCCAGTCTGAAGGAGATTGGAGACTGTAAAGTGGTGACAGGGGAAAGTGTAGTTAAGCAGCATAGAATGGTGGTCTGTAGGATGACGTTGGTGATCAAGAAGAGGAGGAGGAGTGTGAAAGCAGTGCCAAGGATTAAATGGTGGAAGTTAAAAAAGGGTGTTTGTGAAATGGAGTTTAGGGAAGAGTTAAGACAGGCACTGGGAGGCAGTGGAGAGTTACCGAATAGCTGGATAACTACAGCAGAACTAGTAAGGGAGACTGCTAGAAAGGTGCTTGGTGTGACATCTGGACAGAGGAAGGAGGACACGGAGACCTGGTGGTGGAATCAGGCAGTACAGGAGAGTATACAGAGGAAGAGGCTGGCGAAGAAGAAGTGGGACTGTCAAAGAGATGAAGAAAGTAGACATGAGTATAAGGAGATGAGGCGCATGGCAAAGAGAGAGGTGGCGAAAGCTAAGGATAAGGCGTATGGAGAGTTGTATGAGAGATTGGACACTAAAGAGGGGGAAAAGGACTAGACAGAGGGACAGAGCTGGGAAAGATGTGCAGCAAGTAAGGGTGATAAAGGATAGTGAGGGAAAGGTACTCACAAGAGAGGAGAGTGTGTTGAGTAAATGGGAAGAGTATTGTGAGAGGCTGATGAATGAAGAGAATGAGAGAGAGAGAGAAGGTTGGATGATGCGGGGATAGTGAATCAGGAAGTGAAACAGATTAGCAAGGAGGAAATAAGGACAGCTATGAAAAGGATGAAGAATGGAAAGGCTGTTGGCCCAGATGACATACCAATGGAAGCATGGAGGTGCTTAGGAGAAATGGCAGTGGAATTTTTAACTAGATTGTTTAATGAAATTTTGGAAAGTCAGAGGATGCCTGAGGAGTGGAGAAAAAGTGTTTTGGTACCTATCTTTAAGAATAAGGGTGATGTGCAGAGCTGCAGTAACTACAGAGGGATAAAACTGATCAGTCACAGCTTGAAGTTATGGGAAAGAGTAGTAGAAGCTAGGTTAAGAAGGGAAGTGATGATTAGTGATCAGCAGTATGGTTTCATGCCAGGAAAGAGCACTACAGATGCAATGTTTGCTCTGAGAGTGTTATTGGAGAAATACAGAGAAGGTCAGAAGTAGTTGCATTGTGTCTTTGTAGACTTGGAGAAAGCATATGACAGGGTGCCTAGAGAAGAGTTGTGGTATTGTATGAGGAAGTCGGGAGTGGCAGAGAAGTATGTAAGAGTGGTACAGGATATGTACGAGCGTAGTGTGACAGTGGTGAGGATGCAGTGGCAGTGACAGATCCGTTTAAGGTGGAGGTGGGATTACATCAAGGATCAGCTCTGAGTCCTTTCTTATTTGCAGTGGTGATGGACAGGTTGACAGATGAGATCAGACAGAAGGCCCCATGGACTATGATGTTTGCAGATGACATTGTGATCTGTAGTGAGAGTAGGAACCAGGTTGAGGAGACTCTGGAGAGGTGGAGATATGCTCTAGAGAGCAGAGGAATGAAGGTCAGCAGGGCTAAGACAGAATATATGTGTGTAAATGAGAGGGAGGGTAGAGGAATGGTGAGGATGCAGAGAGTAGAGTTGGTAAAGGTGGACAAGTTTAAGTACTTGGGATCAACAGTTCAGAGTAATGGTGAATGTGGAAGAGAGGTGAAGAAGAGAGTACAGGCAAGGTGGAATGGGTGGAGAAGAGTGTCAGGAGTGATTTGTGACAGACGGGTACCAGTAAGAGTGAAAGGGAAGGTCTACAAGAGGGTAGTGAGACCAGCTATGTTATATGGGTTGGAGACAGTGGCATTGACAAAAAGGCAGGAGTCAGAGCTGGATGTGGCAGAGTTAAAGATGTTAAGATTTGCACTCAGTGTGACTAGGATGGACAGGATTAGGAATCAGTATATTAGAGGGTCAGCTCATGTTGGACAGTTTGGAGACAAATCAAGAGACAAGATTGTGTTGGTTTGGACATGTGCTGAGGAGGGATGATGGGTATATTGGGGAAAAGATGCTAAGGATGGAGCTGCCAGGTAAGAGGAAAAGAGGAAGGCCTAAGATAAGGTTTATGGACGTGGTGAGAGAGAACATGCAGGCGGTTGGTGTGACAGAGCAAGATGCAGAAGATAGGAAGAAATGGAAAGAGATGATCCGCTGTGGCGACCCCTTACGGGAAAAGCCAAAATATGATGATGATGACACACCTTTGTTTCAGCAATACATACTGCCAACTGTGCAGTATCTCTCTTGATTTTCCTTTGAAATGTCACTCACTTTTACAAGAGAGCCTCCATGATGATTCTCAACTGTATCAATTTGCTTAGGATATCGAGATTAAGGACTTTGTTTTTCCTTCACCATCATGATTTCCCTTTCCGCCAACACCCCATGATTGTGTATTGGCTTTCTTTCTTTCTTTTTAGTTGTCTTCCTAGCTCGAGTAAGGTAAAACACCTTGCACTTTCAACCAAACTGCATTTTTAATTTTTGTTCACTGTTTAAACTTAACTCATTGAAAAAGCAAGAGGAATACCTTAACTCTTACAGCACCATCACTGGAAATCCACTGGGCTATTTTTTCTAATACCATGGACTCCTTTACCCAACAATTCATATGTGCATCTAAATAACATTTATAAAGGACAGAGAGGGTTAGTCCCAAATGATACACACAAATAATCCATTTTTAATATTCAAGTAAAGAGGGAGCATTTGAATTTTTTTATTCATCAGTTAACAGCCAATAAATTTGTTCAAAGGATTTTGCATTTTGTGGAAGACAATGGTGACTAATCGCTTTGATTTTTGTTGTAAGTAACTACCGCAGATGCTGCTGTGATCTAAGTATGTGTTCAACTGTGTGGCTATTGAATGGGCTCAGGGTGAATTTTTAAGCGTTATTCAAATGTATTAATGACAGAAGTTCATTATATACAACTACAAAGGGAATATATTATCAGTTAGAACAACAGATTACCAGACTACAGTAGAACAATCTCAAAACATACATTTCTTTCCTGTGTCTGTGTCTGAAATGATACTCACAGAGCTGAACCTGTTAATGCACAAACATATTAGCACTCATGAGGCTCTTACTTGCTTCTGGGTACAATAAACCAAGGGATTAAAAGGAGAAAGAGAGGCTACTTTTATGTGTTCAGGGGCATAGTGGTGTAACATTTCTCCTGAGTGACAGATTTGCTCTGAAAAACTAATCTATATTCCTGTGCCTGCATGTATACCTTAAAGTCAAACTGCCACTTATTACCACTACTGTAGCCTTCTCCAACCACTGCTAAAGTATTTTGAGTTGGCCTATATCTGATCAAGCTGTGCATTTTGCAATTGTCTTTTGATCATTTCTCTTTAATTAAAGTATGTTGGAAAGTGATACACTGCTATTACTGTCAGCAGTCTCGCTGTTTGGGTCAGACTGCTGAGATGTGTTGTTCAGAATTTTCACTCTTCGTCAGTGCTTCCCAATCATAGAGTTAGTATATTTATGTAAGATAGTGTGGGGCAGAATAAGTACCACCATAAGGGGGAGTAGAGGGCTTGCCACCTGCAGAAGCACTTTTTTTTTCAATTTTTTTTCAATTAATGCTTCATTCGATTAGTGAAATTGATGAAACATCACTCATTAAGCATACATTATCTTTAACACAGGAAATGCTTTATTTTGAAGGTTGTCATTTGTGTTAATAATTCTGCATGTGCCAAAAGCATAAAAGACCTGCATAAATACAGTTGGTGACTATAAAAGAATTAAGCAATAACTGGTGACATGGGTGGTATATTGAAGATTTACCCACCGTTGGTGTGGTTTAATAAATTAATTAATTTATTTGAAGTTTGTTTGCCAGGATGGTCCATTGGGCCGAATGAGCCCATTTTCAATGGAGTCCTGGGGAGAAAAGCTCCATAGATACAATATAAAGTATAAAAGTATGAAATAAAATAAAATAACAGTCTGTTAAAGTACCAGAAGAGTACATATAAGCACAAGTAAATGTTATTACAACTGGAATACAAAGAAGAGCCATATGCAACAATTCATATCAGTTTACAATTTTTAGTCTCTATATTCACTAGAAAAGATGTTAAATTAAAGACAATAATTAGTAGGTATGTACAGAAGATATTAAACATAAGTGGTTGTTTACAATGTGTATGTTCCCATAGGGGGAATGTGATTGTAGAATAAGGGGGTAAGGCAGTAGCTGGGGATGTTATGCAGGATGGGAACATGACCATTCCCAGAGAGATGATAAATGTGAGTGGAGGAGAGTTTTAAAGATGGGGAGGCTGCTGGTGCTGCGGATATGAGGTGGAAGGGAGTTCCAGTGATGGGCTACGGAAAAAGAGAGTAGGAGTTTGCCTGCTGGACAGGCAGGTTTGTGGAGTTCAATTAGGTTCTGAGTGCTGGTTCTTACGGGTCTGCTAGGTTAGTGCATGGTGAAGGTTGAGACGAGCAAGGGGTAGAGTGAGGGCTTGAAAATGAGCTTATGAGCATGAGTTAGTTGAGTGTAGATAAGGTAGTTGGGAAGCTCTAGCCAATTTAGTTTGTGGAGGGCAGTACAGTGATGGGAGGAGGATCTGTGCCCAGTGGTGAATTTGGTGATTTTGTTGTAGCAGGAGGAAAGTTTTGTTTTGATAGAGGATTGTAGGTTGGTTAAGAGTGGGGCACCATAAAGGAGAGAGGGGGTGAGGTATGTGGTAGAGAGGAGGAGTCTAGTGGATGGGGAGAGGAAGCGAATATGGTGATAGAACATACCAAGTTTCTGATGCATTTTTTTAATGTTTGTTTGCATATGGGAATCAAATTTAAGCTGATTATCGATGAGAACTCCTAACAGTTTAGCACTGGAAACAATTTCAAGGGATGTGTTTTTGTGACTGGTTATGAGCAGGGAACTTATGTCGATAGTTATGCTTTTGGATGGGTGAATAACATGAGTTTGGTTTTTGATGGATTGAGAGCTAGATGGTTATCATGCATCCATTTGTCAGTGGTTGAGAAGGCATCTTGAGTTAGTTTTATAAGGGAAGGAATGGAGTTCGCAGCACAGATAATTGTTGAATCGTCTGCATATTGGACTATTTTAGCATTCAGGATATTGTGGTGGAAGTCATTAATGAAAATGTTGAACAGTAAGGGACCTAATATGGAACCCCGGGGTACACCAGTGACAGTGTTGAGGAATGAGGAAGTAGATTTCTTCCGTTTGACAGATTATTGCCTGTTGGAAAGGTAACTGGTAAACCAGTTGATACAAGAGGGTGAAAGATGTAGGTTAGAGTGTTTGGTCAGCAGGAGGGAGTGGGAGATGGTGTTGAAAGCCTTAGAAAGGTCTAGGAGGAGGGTGGAGACAATGCAGTTGGAGTCTCTGGCTTTATTTAGAGTTTCGAGGAAGGAGAGTAGTGCAGTAGAAGTGCTGTGACCGGGTCTGAATCCATGTTGTGTTGGGGTTAGTAGGTGATTGTCAGTCAGGTATGGTAATAGTTGTATATGGATACATTTTTCAAGTAGTTTAGAGATGGGAGATAAGATGGCGATAGGTCTAAAGTTGGAGATATTATTATTGTTTCCTCCTTTGTGGAGGGGAATAATGTAGGCTTTTTTTCCAAATTTGGGGTACATAACCTTCTTGGATTGACCGGTTTATAAGTATACAGATGGGGAAGGCAATGGCTTCAGCAGCTGCCTTTAGGAAGAAAGAAGCGATATTATCAGGGGAATTAGAGCAAGGTTTTAATTTTAGAAGGAATTTTTTTATAGTAGATACTGGTATGTAGTGTGGCGAAGCTCAAGTGATTAAATAAAGCCAACTGTGGGTAAATTTCAATATACCACAACCACGGAGTCAGTTATTGCTATTATACAATGACATTATTTAAGAAAATAAATACTTACTTTTCTTAAATAATGTCTTTGTATAATGGTGGCTGGTGGTATACTGCTTCCTTCTGTTGATGTACTGTGCATGCGTATGGGACTTGTGTTCCCACTCATAGCCAGTACATCAATGCTTTGAAACAGAAGCAACGGGGAAAAGAAAGTCTCTGTTGCTCCGTTTTTTTTCTTTTTTTTTAATTTAAAAAAAAACAACTTTAGGGCAGTTTAGGGGTAGGAGAGAGACAGCATGGAAGAAATACAAGGGATATCAGGTACGTGTGTTTAATTTTAAATAACGTACCTGATCTCCCTAGTATTTTGTCCAAGCTGCCTCTCTGGCATGTCCGGAGTTGGGACTAAAGATTTTATTTTTATTTTTTAAGAAATAAAAATAAAATTTAAACAATATACCAAGAGAAAGAAGTCTGGGTGACCAGACCTTTTTCCGTTGGTATATTGTGGGATTTACAAAGGGCAAGCTGGTTGGGCTGGCCAATCAGCGTGCAAGTTTTTGAATATTAATGGGGAGTCATTGTATAATATTCAATAAATGACTTTTTAATGGTAAAAAGTTTTAATAGATGACAAGCTAAAAATGCTTTAACAGAAAAAACTTCTTCAGGTCAACAATTCATAATGAAAAGAAAACAGCATTTAAAATACAAAGGAAGTTGTGATTCAATTACATCACCAAGCTCATAAATGTAAAAAATATCACCAGTCTAATCTTTTAATTTCTTATTAGTTTTGCCTGCAAAGTAGGCATTGCATGATTGACAAAAGGTGATACAAACTACATTATTCATGTCACAATCAGCAAAAGTTCTTAAGTAATAGTAATAATTTCCCTATCTATATATATCTATCTATATATATATATATGTTTACAAAATATACAATTCTTACATGGGTGCATACCAGTCCTCTGCATAACAATTCTGCCATATTTATAAATTCTCTGTTCCTTATACCCAATCTTCTGTATTCAACAATACCAAATGATATGAGGCTAGATTTATTCAGATTATTTATTAGGAAAAACACAAATAAGAGGAACCAAGAGATAAATATTTTGTGTAGCCTGTCTGAATTGATACTGAACAATAATGTATTCATACATAAGAAACAATATTATTTACAGAAATGTAGTACTCCCATCGCAAATACATATGTGAATTGACAAAAGGTGATACAAACTACATTATCCATGTTACAATCAGCAAAAGTTCTTAAGTAATATGTCTTTTCCATATTTATATATATATATATATATATATATATATATATATATATATATATATATATATATATATATATATATATATATATATATATATGTTTACAAAATATACAATTCTTACATGGGTGCATGTCAGTCCTCTGTATAACAGGTCTGCCATATTTATAAATTCTCTCTTCCTTATACCCAATCTTCTGTATTCAGCAATACCAAATGACACAGGGCTAGATTTAACTGTTTAACTGTTGTAGGCTACACACTCAAGTGTGATAGCCATTTCTGTGCATTTAAAGTGTTTTTTTATTGTATCTGCTTTATTTTCTGAAAAAAAACAAAAAAAACAAAAAAAATGTACTTGTTTTCTCGCCTTTCTAAGCTAGTATAGTCCAGTTTTCAGGTTAGTGCTGAATTCAGGGCTGTGTTACAAGTTTCTGTGTTTGCCTATACCTTACTTGGATAGAAGGAAGTTTCTCTGTTCACTGTGAGAGAGGGACCTTTGAGCAGCCTATCTGACCCTGGAGGAGTGGTTTCAGCCCAGAAATTAGTAGTTTATTGGGCATTTTGTCTAATTTATATCTCTGTCATTTCCCTGCTATAAAACCCGCATTTGCGAGGATTTTGCAATAGTATACAGCTCAGCAAGCTCCTGCCTGGTGCCCTGCAGAGTTCTACAGCAGCAGAGAGACAAAAAAGAGACTTTGGAGTGATTAAGTATAATTTTTTTGCATTTTCTTGCTGCCTTTAGCTAATTCCGCCTAAAATGCCGACATTCTACAGTTTCTGTGATTTAAAAAGCCTGTTTCAGCTACATATTGTACTTATTTTACTGCCTGCACTTTAACAAAGTCATTTTTGTGTTTAAATTACCTGTTTAACTGTTGTAGGCTACACACTCAAGTGTGGTAACCGTTTCTGTGCATTTAAAGTGTTTGTTTGATTGTATCTGCTTTATTTTCTGAAAAAAACACAACAAAAAAAAAATATATTCTTGTTTTCCTGCCTTTCTAAGCTAGTATAGTCCAGTTTTCAGGTTAGTGCTTAATTCAGGACTGTGTTACAAGTTTCTGTGTTTGCCCATACCTTACTTGGATAGAAGGAAGTTTCTCTGTTCAATGTGAGAGAGGGAGCTTTGAGCAGCCTATCTGTCCCTGGAAGAGTGGTTTCAGCCCAGAAATTAGTAGTTTATTGGCCATTTTGGGCTAATTTCTATCTGTTTCAGTTCCCTGCCATAAAACCTGCATTTACTCGGTTTTGCGTGCCGGGCAGCGCTGGTTAGCTCGGGTATAGCTATTCCCGGCTCCACAAAGTCTACTCTTCAATTTTTCCCTTGGAACTAGACAAACTTTCAACTTAAGCACTCAAACCATTCACTTCTCATCCTGGCACTTGCTCAAAACTCATAGCAAGCACTAATAAACCTTAGCACTAGACCTCCCTATACTGTAGAGAAGGACAAGGCTCTCTATTCGACCTTACCAGCCAATCAGTAAAACAGTTCACTGTACCTATCCAGGCATGTCCAAAGGGCAGTTTTAAGTGTACTCTCTGGTCCAACTGGTGAATCTGGGCATTTTGAGGCAATGTTACAATTGCCTCATGTACACAAACAACCCTCTCCTCTTTCCACCAAACACTAATACATGCGAGAGATGCAATTATACAGCCAAATTGGAGGCTAAGCACTCTCAACCCAAGACTGGACCAGGTAGTCAAGAGGAGAAGGGAATTACTTGCATCAAACCACCAGTCTCACATAGACCTATAAAACCAGCACCGGCAAACAACACACATAAATACATAAAAACATACTCGGAGGCTCTAAATAAAAATCTGAAAAAGCAACAGAGACCTCCAAAGCAGACATCCAAGCAACCTCCACCCACCCACCCCCAACACAAATCATGAAACACATACTTCACAAAACCAGTGTGCCATGCAATCACAGCCCTTAAGGCAAAATAACATACCCAACACACTAGTAATAGGTGACTCTATAGTCAGGCACATTGACGTCCCACTCACTAGGCTGAACAAGGAGAAGGTTACTGTTAGCTGCCCGTCGGGTACCAGGATCCGCCACATAACACAAGCACTCAGGTCACTCCAGAACAAGTACAAATATAACTCTGTCATTGTACTTGTTGGTGTGAATGACCTGAGCCGTACCTCCCTGGACTACAAGAAAAGAGACATGGAGGAGCTCTCTGATCATGTAGCCCAGGCCGGTATGACCCTGACACTGAGTAGCATCCTGCCCCCACCAAGAATGCTACCATGGTATAGAGAAAAAATGATCAATTTCAACAATTGGCTAAGCTTCTGGTGTCATTCAGAGGGGATCCAGTGTCTGTCAGCCTGGGATGACATGCTCGACAAGCCATGCTGCTTCGTTAGAGCGGCTTGCACCTGTCACACTTAGGCTTCCGAATACTGGCCAAGGCTCTTGCCACCCCCACAGTGCCTTTTTTAGGCAAGGCTCAAAAGACAAACCCACCACCGTAAATAACACAAGTAACAAAAAACTGAGGGTAATGCTACTCAATGTCAGAAGTCTAAACCTCAAAATGCATGCACTCGAGGCACTCCTCAGTATGGAGTAAATCGATATATGTGCAGCAACAGAAACCTGGTTTAAGGCTCCAGAGAGCACTCCAGCACTACCAGGCTACAGCTCATACCATACATTTTGGCCACAAAACCCGGACCAAAATACAAAAGGCAGGAAAGTATCCATATTCATCAGGAATACCCACACTTCCAGGTTAGTGGCACATCACGAAGCTTCAGAGATCATCCACATGCAACTAACAACGGGCAAAACTGCTATTCAAATTATAGCTTGCTACAGATCACCCACCATGTCCCAGGACCCCCATGCTGCATTCCTGGAAACAATGGGAAACATAAAGGTCCTACCAAACACCCTGATATTGGGTGACTTCAATTACCCAAACATTAACTGGGAGAACTACTCAAGTACAAACTCCCTTGCTCAACATTTCCTAGAATTTATAAACTCAAACACCCTGGAACAACTGGTCAACACCCCCACCAGAGGTGACAACATACTGGACCTGGTCATCACCAACATGGGTGACCGGTGTTCCACACCAGAGGTCAACCCCTCTCTGGTTAGATCTGACCATAAACTAATCACTCTGGATATCCACATTCCGCCACTACCCCCGGTCAAAAAAAAAACACTGTGAAAAACTTTTCAAAAGCAAACTTCACGTTACTTAAGACCAAGATGGGAAGTTTCAAAGCTCCCATGTTAAAGGAAAACGCTGTCCAAACTGCAAAATCCTTTACTAATGCACTCTACGGGCACCTACAAGAATGCATGGATCATGCCATCCCAAACATAAACAAGACTCACTCCTCCAAGAAAAGGAAACCAGTCTGGTGGACTCCTGCCATAAACAAGCTATTCAATAGAAGGAGGAAACTAGTACAGAAAAGAGTAAAATCCCAAGAAGGGAAGACATCCCTGATCAGTATCAGCAAGAAACTACATTCCCTCATAAAATCATCCAAGGCTAGCTTTGAAAGAAAAATTGCCATGGACTCCAAAGATAACCACAAGGCATTCTTTAGCTATGTCAAGAATCTAAGAAGCAATTCTCAGATCTGCTCGGAGTTAGTGCAGAATGGCACAAAATACACTGAACCGACTGATATAGCCAACATCCTGGCAGGCAGGTTCAGTGCAAACTTCACCCCCCTCTCATCCCCAAAAGGGCCCATAACTATACCAGAAGAATGTAGTGCCCCTGAAATCACAGACACTCAGGTTAAAACAGCCCTCTCCAAAGCCAAAAACACAGCATCAATGGGACTGGACGGTGTCCCAGGCTGCGTCCTATATGAACTCAAAGATGAACTAACCCCTCACCTAAACACACTGTTTTAACTCAACCTCTCCACAGGCTATGTGCCCACAGAGTGGCGCACAGCAACGGGGTTTCCGCTCCACAAACGTGGAACCACAACGGACCCCGGGAACTATCGCCCTATAAGTCTGACTAGCTTGGTCTGCAAAGCTATTGAGCACATCATCATGGATCTCATTAACAGAGACACTGGGAACCTCCAAACACTGGCCCTTACCCAGTTCGGCTTTCTTAAGGGCAGATCATGCCTCCTAAACCTGGTGGACTTCTTTGAGACAGTTACCAAGGTTATAGGAAACCACGGTAAAAAATTTCTCCAAAGCCAACTTCATGCTTCTTAAGACAGAAGTGATGAACGTCATGACTCCCATGCAGATGGACAATACAGTTACAACTGCTGAATCATATACAAATGCACTCTATAAGCACTTGCACGAGTGCATGGATCATGCTATCCCAAACAGAACCAAGATGCTATCCTCCAAAAAAAGGAAGCCAATCTGGTGGTCCCTTGCCATAAACAAACTGTACAACAGAAGGAAAGTACAGTTTTGTACCTACCATAAATGTAGATGTCCGATAGATATGCAACTGCAGTCATAACATATAGGTTGTCCTGCCTCAGGCAGCCCTCGGTCGGCCGGATTCCAAAGTCTGGGTCCGGCGTCAGCTGGTGTCGCCTCCTCTCCGACGTCAGAACGGCTGGAGTATAAAGGCATCGGCCGACACCATCTTCTTCAGTGTTTCTTGCCCCAGATGCCAGGTGCCCTCCTAGGAAGGCTAAATTTGGTGAATGGATAAAAAATTCCAGACGTGCACAACAGTAATAAACAGATATACCATAGAGATACCCCCAGCTAATAGGAATAGGGGTAGTGGACCCATAAAGAAGGTTGCAGAGGGGTAGGAGGGTGGGAGAATCTGACTGCAGTTGCATATCTATCGGACATCTACATTTATGGTAGGTACAAAACTGTACTATGTCCTTCAAGAATGCAACTGCAGTCATAACATATGGGTTGAATACCATAGCCAAGCTGGGGGTGGTTGGAACTAAGAAAGTGATGGTGTAGCTAAAATGCCCTGCAGGACTGCCGAAGCAAAGCCTGCTCGGGATCTGGAGTATAAAGGCAGGTTGTAGTGCTTGGTAAATGTATGCACGGAGCTCCATGTAGCAGCCTCTAGAATGCCCTTTGTAGCCACTCCTCTTAGGAAAGCTGTGGATGTGGCTATAGCTCTGGTGGAGTGTGGCCTAATATTGGCTGGCACACCCTTTCCATGGAATGAATAGCAGAATCTGATGCAATGTCCAATCCATTTGGAAATTGTTTGGAGATTGCTTTTCCTTGTACTCCAGCAGCATAGGCTACAAGCAGTTGGTCAGACTTTCTGGTGGCCTTAGTTCTGTCCAAGTAGTAGCGTAGTTGCCTGTGTATGTCCAAAATATGCAGCAGTGCTTCCCCCCTGTTTTGAGGATTGGGGAAGAAAGTAGGCAGGTGAATGGCTTGATTTAGAGACACCCTGGAAATTACTTTTGGCATGAATGAAGGATTGGTTCTTAGAGAGACTCTGTCCTGATGAAAAATGAGAAAAGGAGGTACTGTCATGAGTGCCTATATCTCCGAGACTCTTCTTGCTGATGTGATTGCCAATATGAAAACCATTTTCCATGAGAGAAATTGCATTTCTGAAGTTGCTGCTGGTTCAAAGGGAGGAAGAGTTAATTTTTCCAAGACGAAGTTGAGGTCCCATGCAGGTACTGGCGGTTTCCTGGGAGGTTTGATATTCTTTATCCCCCTTAGGAACTGTCTTAGCAAAGGATGTGAAAACACAGGTGGATCACAATTGTATTTTGCTGAGATTGCTGAGGCATGAATCTTTATGGAAGAATATGAGAGACCAGTATGAAACATTTCTGCCAAGTATTCCAATATCTGAGGTATACTCAATACTGTTGTATCCTGACCCCTGCTAGCATTCCAGATGATGAATCTCTTCCACTTGACTGAATAGGTTTTTCTGGTGGAAGGTCTGCGTGCTTCCAGTAAGATCTCTTGAATTTTTTTGGAAAGAGAGATATCGGAAGGAGTTACGGTAACCTCCAGGCTGTCAGATGCAATGTTTTCAGGTTTTGATGAACCGTCCTGTAATTGTGTTGTGTTAGAAGCAGAGGCCATAGGGGCAGAGGCCATGGTTTGGTCCGAGTTATGCTCAACAGCAATGGGTACCAGAGCTGCCTTGGCCAGTCTGGAGCTATCAAAATGCCTGTTGGTTGTTCTGCTTTGATCTTCAGTATCACCTTGGTCAGCAGTGGTAGAGAAGGGAATGCATAAATTGTTAGGGACTTCCAGCTGAAGGAGAGAGCATCCATTTTCCAGGCTAGAGGATGGTGGGTCCTTGTACAGAACTTTTCCAGGTGATGATTCATGTGAGAAGCAAAGAGATCTATGTCCGGTCTTCCCCATGTCCTTGTTATTTGTGAGAAAATGTGAGGATGCAGCATCCATTCGTGTGGATCCAAGAAATTTCTGCTCAGCTTGTCCGCCAGTACATTGTCCTTGCCTGGCACAAACTGGGATTGCAGATGTATCTTCAGACTTAGGGATTTTTCCCAGAGAATCATTGTTAGTCTGCAGAGGGGATAAGAATGAGTGCCTCCCTGCTTGTTTATATACCACATAACAGTGGTGTTGTCTGTCCTTATTAGCAAATGTCCTTGTTGAACTGATTTTTCGAAAGTCTCGATTGCATGTATCACTGCCAACATCTCTTTTTGGTTTATGTGCAGATGCCTTTCCCTTGGTGTCCATTGACCTTGAATGCATCTGCCCTCCATGTGCGCCCCCCATCCATGGTCTGAGGCATCTGTTGTAATCATTTGACCTTCTTGAGGTTTGTTGAAAGACATGCCTTTGTTTAACTGACTTGCTTGAGCCCACCACAAAAATTCTCTTTGCAGACATGGAATGAGTGGGATTACGTCCTCTAGGCTTTGGCTGTGTTGGGACCATAAGCTTTTTAAGTACCACTGCAACTTTCTCATATGAAGTCTTGCCAAAGGTATCAGAAGAATCCAAGATGCCATGAACCCCAGGGCCTGCAGGATTTTCCTTGCAGTCAGCTGGGAGAGCTTTGCTAGGCCTTTGAAGTACTCTGGTAACTGCTGTTGTTTTTCCTCTGTGAGATAAGCCATCTGTGTTTTTGTGTCCAGTTTGGCTCCTAGGAAAATAATCTGTTGGGATGGCAGAAGTCTTGATTTCGGAATGTTGACTGTGTATCCCAAGGCCTGTAGTAATTGAATGACATAGTCCAAGTTTGCTATCAAGGTTTGCTTGTTGTCTGCTTGTATGAGGCAGTCGTCCAGGTAGGGGTATATTTGAATCCCCTGGAGTCTGCAGTGTGCCACTAATGATGCCAGGCATTTCGTGAACACTCTGGGTGCAGTAGATAAGCCAAACGGCAATGCTGAGAATTGATAATGCTCTGTCCCTGCAAGAAATCTGAGGTATCTGATTGGGACATGCAGGTATGCCTCCTTGAGGTCCAGAGTGACCAGCCAAGACCCCTTGCCCAGCATGGGAAGGAGTTGCTGCAACGTCAGCATTTTGAACTTTGGCACAATGAGATAAGTATTCAGAGTAGACAAGTCCAGTATAGGTCTCCATTTGTTTTCCTTTCTTGGAACAAGGAACAGTCTTGAATAAAATCCCTGGCCTTGTTCCTGTGGAGGGACCTTTTCTATTGCTTTTATATTTAACAGCTTTGAAACTTGAATGAGTGCCTCTGCCCTTTGATGAAGTGGCAGGTTTGGCATACCTTGTCTTATTGGTAAAGTATGGAAGTGGAATCTGTAACCTTTGTCTATTAAATCCAGAATCCAGTTGTCCTTGGTTAAGATATGCCAGTTTTTTGAGAATAAGGATAATTTTCCACCCAAAGGTGCTTCTCTTTGAGCCTTTGTAGATGGTATGAAAGTCAAGTCATTGTGGTTGTCCTTGTGGTGCAGCTGGACTGCCTGCGCCACTTCTTTGATTTGGTGGTTGCCATTGGCGGCCCCTGTAGGAGCCTCGGTATTGCCCTCTACCTTGGGAACGCCTGTTTTTTCCCCTTTGAAACTTGTCAGTGTCTGGAAAGGACCAATTCTTTGAAGGCCAATTCCTGCTGAATCTGGGTGGCTGAACCTGGAGGAAATCTTTGACTGTCTGTACTGATTTAGCTTTTTCCTCAATGGACTTCAACACATCTTGTGCAT
This sequence comes from Protopterus annectens, assembly GCF_019279795.1. Taxonomy (NCBI): domain Eukaryota; kingdom Metazoa; phylum Chordata; order Ceratodontiformes; family Protopteridae; genus Protopterus; species Protopterus annectens. The sequence goes on from NC_056751.1 coordinate 748,643,583, forward strand.
TAGCACCAAAAAGCTTCTGTTTTTCCAGAGGTGCATCAAGTAACTTTACTTTAACATGGTCTGGCAGTGGCTGTTCTTTTAACCAAGCATGTCTACGTATAACAGCCCCAGTCATAGCTGTCCTACATGAAGCCTCCAATGCATCATAACCACACTGAAGAAAATGATTGCTAACCTGCTGAGTGTTATGTACTAGATCCTGCAATGCCTTTCTATCAATAGGCTCAGGACAGGCTAGCTTTTTCTGTAAATCATCCAGTAAAAAATCCTGGTACTGAAACATATGAAAAAGGCAGTTAAGAGACCTCATGGCCAGGGTGGTAGAGGTATAAACTTTTTTACCCCATCTCTCCAGGGACCTAGCTTCCCTATCCGCTGGCAGTGGATTCTTGGCTGTGGAAGTAGCCACTCCCTTGGGGCCCTGTGAAATAGTTTCTAGATCCACAGAATGGGCCTTAAAGAGATGGTTGTGGGTGTCAGGGACCCTATAATATCTGTCTGGCTTGACAGGAGCAGGAGGGAGAGAATCAGGGTTAGCACTGGAGTCGGAGAAAACATCATCCAGGACATCCATAACTGGAGGGATAGCTAAAGGTCTGTGCTGGGGTAGCTTGAGGAAGGTACGTAGCCTTTTTCTGGAATCAGAGAATTCCTGACCCTGCCATTTAAAATGCTCCCTCATAGAGTGTAGGACTTCACCAAACGAAAAATCCTCTGGAGGAGAGGCAGAGGGAATTGATTCCTCAGCATCAGAGTCCTCATAGGCCTGGAAGGATTCTTCTTGGGCATCTGAAGGCTCAGAATCCCCAGAGGCTTCATCTGAAGAAAGGTTGTCGGCCTGCTCAGTTCTGGGCCTTTTCTCTGCAGGCGGCTGAGAACCTCTGTCTGGATGAGGCTGAGACCCCCTGATAAGAGAAATAAGATCTGCAGCAAGAGACATGATCTGTTTATCAGAAGAAGGGGCCTGGGCAGTAGGTTTAGGATGGGCCTTGGCCTGGCTGGTGGCCTTAGCACATGCAAAGGCCTTGATGGACATGGATACAGGAGGCCTAGCTGCCCCACGTGCAGGAGTAACCTTGTCCACAGGAATGGTGACGGGTAGATCCAGAACTTCGGTTTCTGGAGGAAAGTCAACAACCGGCACTGGTGTAGACTCTGAGACTGAAGGACGAGTTAACGCTGTGTCGTCGGCCTGGAGCGGTTGAATTACCACTTCCAAAGGGACCGATGCACTCATGGAGGGTTTAGGAGGGGTATTGGTGGAGGACGCGGGCCGAGGATGTCGGTCCCGGTCCTTTTGTTTTTTGGAAGATTGAGTAGTCGGTTGTTCCGACGGTATGATATAAGCGAAAGATTCGCCGAAAAAGTCTTCGGCAAATTCTGCCCGGCGCCTGAGAGTGCGCTTATTAAAGCAAGCACAGGCAGCACAGGCCGAGACGTCGTGGTCTGGGCCCAGGCAAGGTAGGCAATAAGAATGAAAGTCCTTATGAGGTATTTGTTTACCACAAGACAAACAATTATTAACTTTCTCAATTTGTTCTGACATCGGCTGAGGCAAGAAAAAATGTTCCCCAACGGGGTACTTAGCTTTTAGATGACTTCGGTACTGAAAACACAGGAGCTGACCGACCGGCACTTGCGAACTGCTTCTGCTTCAGGCACCGCGCGGCAAGAAAGACTGGAGAAGATGGCGTCAGCCGATGCCTTTATACTCCAGCCGTTCTGACGTCGGAGAGGAGGTGACACCAGCCGACGCCGGACCCAGACTTTGGAATCCAGCCGACCGAGGGCTGCCTGAGGCAGGACAACCCATATGTTATGACTGCAGTTGCATTCTTGAAGGACATGAAACTGTTGCAAAAGAGAGTAAAATCCCATGAATGGAGGAGCTCCCTGGTCAGCCTCAGTAAGAAGCTGAGATCCCTTATAAGATCCTCCAAAGCTAGCTACGAAAACAAAAATGCCACTAATTCTAAGGACAACCACAAAGCATTCTATAGCTATGTCAAGAATCTCAATGACAACACCCAGATCTGCTCTGAGTTACAACACAAAGGCACGAAAATTACAGAACCAACTGATATTGCCAACATCCTGGCAGTTAGGTTCAGTGCTAACTTTACCCACCCTCACCCCCTAAAGGGCCCGTATCTATACAGGAAGAATGTAGAGTCCCTGTAATCACAACTATGCAGGTAAAAGGTGCACTCTCCAAAGCCAAAACACAGCATCCATGGGACCGGACAACATCCCAGGCTGCGTTTTACACGAACTTCAGAATGAACTGGCTCCCCACTTAAGCACCATGTTCAATAATAGCCTTGCATCAGGCTTTGTGCCCACTGAATGGTGCACAGCAACAGTTATCCCACTCCACAAAGGGGGAGCCACCACTGATCCCGGGAACTATCGACCTATTAGCCTGACGAGCCTGGTCTGCAAGGCCATGGAACGTATCATCATGGAACTCATAAACAAAGACATTGGTAACCTCTAAACTCTGGATCCCACCCAGTTCGGATTTGTGAAAGGCAGATCATGCCTCCTGAACCTGATCGACTTCTTTGAGGCAGTCACCAAAGCCGTAGATGAGGGTAAGGTGGTTCACACAGCCTATATTGACCTCGCCAAAGCTTTTGACACCATCTCCCATTCTGGAATTATAGCTAAACTCACTAAACTAGGTATAAATCCCTATGTCACAAGATGTGTTGCCAAATGGCTCACTGACAGAACTCACACTGTAAAAGTTAAAGCTTGAGCTACAGGAGGTTTTTTGGCAGATCCGTACTGCTGCATATTTTGCCCCTGGTTTGAATGAGATAGTGTCCATAAAGTGTTTTTTGAAACTATTTGCATTAAATAGATGAAATTATTCAATTCATTTGTCATTTCTAGTTAAGATTTGGGATGCTAGAAGCGAAATGTCTTTTATTTTCAAGTACTTTGAGAAATATAGATAAACAGATATGTATCTATAAAAACATATATACATATATAAAAATGTACATACATGAAAAAAGTACGTTTTAGGAAATATATAAATTTATTTATAAACCTTAAGAGCTGTCCACTTGTTGGGTTAAATAATTTATAACATTATGTATATTTTATTTTATTGCATTTATTGCATTTTATTACATCTATTGTATACAATTTTATTTTAAAAGTTGTATATTTTAATGTTATTAAGTTTGTTCAACATAGATCAGTCTGCCTATTATATGTATTATTTTGCTTGCTTGCTGGGACTAATATTAGTGTGATTGGTATTAAGAAAATTTGTGGTTTTTAAAAAATGGTATTGGCTTTTTAAGTTTCTGATGAATAATTATGAGGTCACAACCATTTAAGTATTTAACAAGCACTTTAATGTTTTATGGTTGTTACAATTTTTGTCTGAGGAAGGTGGGGAAGATTTTCCTTACCGAAAGCGCTTACAAGAAATAAACAACAAAAAAAAAAAAAAAAAAAAGGGTTATTTGGCTTCCTTTGCCTTGCCAGGGTTCTTGGACTTTATTTGCCTTCTTGTTTTTAGTTACACTGTAAAAGTTGCAGACTCCTCTGACCTCAAAGCAGTGACAAGTGAAGTACTACAAGGTTCCATCCTGGGACCTCTCCTGTTTGGTATCTACTTCTCTGAAGTACAGGCTGACACAGAAGGCCTCTGGCTAACGAAGTTCACAGATGACTGCAAAGTAGGAGCCATAGTCAAGTCCCCAAATGATGTGGACATCCTACAGAAGGGCCTCACTGAGACAGATGCATGGTGTCAGAGTCATGGCCTCAAGCTCAATGCCAAAAAGTGCAGTGTCATCCCCTTTGGTAAAAACTCTGTACCCATGAACAACCACATAGGCAGCAATCTACTTAACACTGAATGTGTGATAAGAGACCTTGGGACCCAGGTGGACAGTAGTCTCTCTTTTGACAGTCACATCACCACAGTAGTCAGGAAGTCCTTCTATGTGGCACACCTCATCATAAAAGGGTTCTCATCCAGGAAAAAAGGTCATTGTTCCCCTCCACTAGACACTCATTAGACCCATTATAGAGTACAATGCCCCTTTTGGAATGTACCTCACAAGACATCCGCAGCAGCTGGAAAGGCCAGAGAAGTACCTCACAAAGAGGATTACTGGCCTCAAACAAATGCCCTACACTGACCGCCTCAAAAAACTCCAGCTTTACTCCGTAGCACATTGCCTACTCCGAGATGATCTCTGCCTAACATATAAAGCTATGTCAAACCCAGAGCTGTTGGACATGCTACACCTAAAGAAATCCCAATCCATCCGAGCTACACGCTCTAGGGACCTAAACCTTGTCACCACAATAAACAGGACATGCTGGAGGGATAGATTCCTGTCCCAGAGACTTCCCTACTCTGGAACAGGCTACCCATCTATGTCAAGCAAAGTTCTTCATTAGCATTCTTCAAGAAAAATCTTGATGAGTGGATGGGAAATAGGAAATACACCCCGGGAATCACTTCTGTGTCTCTGTTCGACAGTGGCACAGGAAAATAACTTTCTTGGGTGGTGTAAGCCAGGGAACCTTGTTGGCTAGGCTTATGTAGGCCCTTGGGCTGATAGCCTAGTACCTACCTATAAACCTATGAACCTATAGACAAGGGAAAGGTGGTCCACACAGCCTACCTAGACCTCACAAAGGCCTTTAACACCATTCCCCACTCAGGTAATATAGACAAGCTCACCAGCTTGATCGTAAACCCCTATGTCACGAGATGGGTTTCCAAATGGCTCACAGACAGAACCCACATTGTAAGAGTTGCGGATGCTAGGTCTGACTCTAAACCAGTTACAAGTGGCATTCCCCAGGGCTCATTCCTAGGACCCATCCTGTTTGGCATATACTTCTCAGAGGTACAGGCAAGCACAGGAGAACTATGGCTGACCAAGTATGCAGAACAACTGCAAACTAGGGGCTATAACTGACTCTCCAGCTGACACAGACATCCTTCAAAAGGGTCTCACTGAGACAGATACCTGGTGTCAAAACCATGGCCTCAAGATAAATGCATAATCATCCCCTTTGGAAAAAACAAAGTACCCACAAACTACCACATAAGGTGGTAGCTCCTAAATACGGAAGACGTAATAAGGGATCTGGGGACCCAAGTAGATAGTAACCTCTCCTTTGATAATCACATTGCCAAAGTGGTTAGAAAATCCTTCTATGTGGCCCACCTAATCACAAAAGGGTTTGCATCCAGATTGAAAGAGGTCATTGGACCCCTCCACGCATCACTCATCAGACCCATCATAGAGTATAGTGCCCCATTTGGGATGTACCTTACAAGACACCTGCAACAACTGGAAAGACCACAGAAGTACCTCACCAAGAGGATCACTGGCCTCAAGCAGATGCCATATGCAGCTCGACTGAAGAAACTCCAGCATACCACCTACTCAGAGGTGATCTCTGCCTGACATACAAGGCCATGTCCAACCCAGAATTGATGGACATGCTCCACCTAAAGAAAATCATTTCCCCCTCGAGGCACATGCTCCAGGGATCTAAACCTCACCACAACAAAAACTAGGATGTGCTGGAGGGATAGATTCCTGTCCCAGAGACTTCCCATGCTTTGGAACAAGATTACAATCTACTTTAGGCAGAGCTCCTCGCTAACCCTCTTCAAGAGAAACCTTGACAAGTGGATGGGAAACAAAATGTTTACCCCAGGGATTACTTCAATGGCTCTGCTGGACAGAGACACAAGGAACTAATCTAAGGGGCGGCGAAAGCCAACACATTCCGGCTAGGCTTATAAATGCCTTCGGGCAGATAGTCTAGTACCTACCTACAAACCTATGAATTTGGTTATGGTAATTTGGGAGGAAGAACACATTATTTTCTGTTGATAATGTATATATATGTGTATATATATATATATATATATATATATATATATATATATATACATACATATGTATGTATATATATATATATATATGTGTATATATATATATATATATATATATATATATATATATATATATATATATGGGTCTAGGACTATTCACTGAAAGCACATTCTACTGAAAGTCAAATGACTGCACAAATCACTGAAAGCACAATTCACTGAAAACTCAATTCACTGACACACATTTCACTGAAAGTTATATATGGCCTTTTCCCCACTGTAGTGCGACCCTGGAGTTAGTATATTTAGTAAGGGGGGTGTGAGGGATACCGCCCCCACATTGGGGGGTGTGGGCGGCATAGCCCCTCACATAGTTTGGATATATATTAAGTTTAGAAAAGAGTAATTTATTGAAATTGCAAGTATCCATGTGTATAGTTTAAAATATTTAAAATAGGTGGGGGGCAACACCCCTACCGCCCAATGTGGGGGGGGGCTACACCCCCACACCCCCCTTACTATATATTCTAACTCCAGTGTCACACTACAGTGGGGAAAATGTCATATATAACTTTCAATGAAATGTGTTTCAGTGAATTGTGTTTTCAGTGAATTGAGCTTTCAGTGAATTGTGCACAGTCAAATGTGTTTCAGTGAAATGTGCTTTCAGTGAATAGTCCTAGACTCATATATATATATTTATTTATATATATATATATATTTATATATATATATATATATATATATATATATATATATATATATATGTAGGCAATCTTTTGGTATGCATTTTGTGGATGATATTTTTGGCATGGTAATGCATTAGAATTTGATTCTTTTGTTGACTACATCAGAAAGACTACACATTTTTAAAATTAAAAAAAATCTAATTCTTTTTCAGAGATTGACTTCTTAGCAAGGGCGCCCGCAGGCAGGTGCAAGGGGGTGCACTTGCACCCCCCTGGAATCGGCTACGGCTAGATAATTAAAAAAAAAAAGTTTTTTTTTTTTTTTTTTTTTACGCACATTCTCCTTTAAGAAGGAGTCCAAATAGTCCAGTCGCAGGCGTGCTGACATCATCGTTGTCAGTTTAAGGTTTGTGAGCGGGAACTCACACAGGCGGGACCTAGCAAGCGGCAGCACTTTCAGAAAGAGAGAAGATGGGAGCGGGACCTGACGACTGGAAGATGGGAGCGGGACCTGACACTTAGGTGTGTGAAACGGAAGATGGGAGCGGGACCAGACACTTAGCAGAAACGAACGAAGATGGGGCACTTTCAGGTAGTGTGTGTGTGGAAACGAACGGAAGGAAGATGGGGCACTTTCAGAGGTGTGTGTGTGTGGAAACGAACGGAAGGAAGATGGGGCACTTTCAGAGGTGTGTGTGTGTGTGTGTGTGTGTGTGTGTGTGTGTGTGTGTAATGCCCCAGGTGTACATGGTGGTGGGTAGTGAATAAGGCTTGAACCCTGTACCTTGGGCCCAAGTGGCAAGAGCCTGAATTCCCTACCCACCACCATTTGTGAAAATGTTGCAGGATTTTCCCTCATACTTTTTCTGTTCCTCATAAAATCTGTGGTTTCTGCATTTGTGTCCTTGTTGCCTGACAGCTACATGTTCTCTGGTTTTATTCTTGGCTGTCTGGAGTGTTTCTCCCTGGGCCTCTGCTAAAACTTAGTTTTTTTTTTTTTTTTTTTTCAAAGTCAGACTTTCCTGGTTAACAAAAGTTAAAAAAAATGGACACTTGTCAGACTTCATATTCTTCAGAAAGTGTATGTTAACAAAAGCTTTTATTCTAGCAATTTTCTAAGTGTACAAGATGGATATTTGAAATGTATCCCTGTGTTTGGGACTGTATCCCCCCCCATTATTGGCTTCGTCCAGGTTTTGTGCTAGGGTTGAGAGTTATGGTAAGAACTGAATTCACTGAATATGTTTGAGGGCTGTATTCACCCAGTATTGGCTTTGTGCAGGTATTTATTGGCTTCATCCAGGTTTTTTGCTAATGTTGAGAGCTATGGTAAGAACTGATTTCACTGAATATGTTTGGGGGCTATATTCTCCCATTACTGGCTTTGTCCGGGTGTTATTTGCTAAGAGGTTGAGAGCTATGGTGAGAACTGAATTCACTGAATGTTTGGTGGTTGTAGTAGTCACCCATTATTGGCTTTGTTCAGGTCTTTTGTGCTAAGAGGCTGACAGCTGTACTATGGTGAGAACTGAATTCACTAAATGGTAGCTATTTAAGTTTCAGTCTTCCTCTTTCACAAAACAGTTTATTTGGCGTAGTGGTATGTTGCTCTGACTGTTTTGCATGCGCTCCCCTGGGTTCAAGACGTGGCAGTGAAATGTATGGTGGTAACGCAGCATTTTATTCTAGCAACTTTCAAACATTATACAAGCAATGTTTAAAATGTGTCCCTAGTTTTTGGCCTTTTGTCCCCCCCCGCCCCCAATAAATTTTGGCTTTTTCCAGATTTCTTGTGCTGAAAAGTTCAGAGATACAGCTGGGTGTCGGAGTAGATTTTACAAGGAGCTGAGAGCTGCAGGGGAGCAAAAGTTTAGTGCTGCTTGTGTTTAGTCTGCTTGCATTGTTAATAGCACAACAGATAGTGTACTTGCTTTAGATGCTGAAGGCTGTGGGTTCTACTCCCACAGTAGGTAAATGCATTGCTGATGCTGTATTGTGTTGTAGAGGGGTGGATGCTGCAGTCTTTTGGCAAAGATACCTAGTAACTATGAACCTGTTAACAGTTTGCTATCCATTCCCTATTGCGGTATTACTAGCTTTTCATTTTTATTGCATGCAACAAAAGCAATTTATTCTTCAAGAGTAACAGGCACTTTATTTGTAGATTAAACAATGACATATAAAGTGTTTGCTAGCAGCAACCTCTTTATTAGTTACAAATTTTTTTCAATGTGGAGTTTACTACTTCAGAGATTGTGTATTTTTTACTGGTACTGGTGGACTTGAGTAGACTTTTTATGATGGAAATGTTCTGAATTGGGCAGTTTTGTCATTAGTGGATGCTTTTGTTTCATTGTTTACTGGAAAAATGTTCAAAACAATAAATTTAAAATGCCCTCTAACAACTGTACTGTATTGTACAAGGAATATAATGTAATACAGTCAGGAAGGTGTATCAAGAGCATGTGTATGTTATGTTCGAGGGGCCTATGATTTTGTAGACAGCCCAGAGTTAATATTTGCCATTGGCAAAATGTATTTTCTCTGAAAGTGGGTTTCAGTGCTGTTTCAATGCATGCGAGTTTCAAGAGCAGAGAAGTTTTAATGTTGGTCTATTTTCATTGTGAGACTGCATTGCTTTAACAGATATGTATTAGGGTTTGTGCTGTAAAATGCAAAATAAAACTTTCAAATGAAATCCTAAATCATCACAGAAGTGAAGCAGTATGCACATTAGTGTTTATGATAAATGGGACATTGGAATGGCTGCAGGGGGGAGGCTCCATTTGACCATGATTTTGTGAGGGGGTAGCAAGCTCAGACAGCCCCGGTTGAACTATACCTCTCAGTTGTCCATATCTTTGCAGAATGAATAGATATTTGCTGCTTATTTTTGGTTTGTTCTCAAATTTGTGATTTTCTAGCAAATCATTTAGGAATGAAGCCATTAAATGACAGACATTGAGTTTCAGATGTCATAACCTTCAGAAAAATGCATGCTAATGCAAGACTGTCTTTACGTTTATACAAGAGCAATTTTTAGTAGTGTTTGTATGTTCCCCAATAAATTTGGCCTTGTTCAGATTTCCTGCATTAAGAGGTTGAGAGGTATGTGCAAATCACTTTGTAGATTAGGAATATCCAAACATCTCAATTGTCCCCAATTCTGGCTCAAAATGTTGCTCTCCCCTAATAATCCCTCCTCCAAAATGGCAATTTTGGAAGAAAATGTGGAGGGTTTACAATTATATATAACTGTAATGATCGCTTATAGATTACCTTTATTTCAGAAATGCATGTGGATGCTCTTATTTTGTTAGCTGCTTCAAGTTAACTGTTAATATTAAAAAGGTGTCCCTTTTGACAGGTATTTTGCATCACATTTTGGTCCGTTTTCATAAAATTGTGTTTTTCTGGCAAATTAGTGGCAAGTCATTAAAGATTGAAGTTAGAAAATAATGGCAGACATTTGAGTTTCAGATTTCATACCCTTCAGAAAACTTTTACTAATGCAAGATCTACCTGTTCTATTTAAGTTATAAGAGCAATATTTAAAAATTGGCCTTATTTTTGGGCTTGTCACACTTCTAGTTCTATGTATGGCTTTGTCCAGATTTCTTGCTCTGAAGTTGAGAGGTATGAGTGTCAGAGCCATCACTGTCAGCCAGAGACATTTCAAATTGTGACATACTTATTGCCAGAGACATTTCAAATTGTGACATACTTATTGCACCCCAGTCTCCCCATTGTAGTGGCTCTGGATGTGTCCATGGAAGGCAAGGAGCAGTTATGCAGTGTAAATGTGCAGAGTATTCCCCCATCCAAAGTAGATCACAAATACGACCGTGGCTTTTCATCTGTCCTTGATTTTGCAAAATGTTCTGGTTTTCTATCAGATTTTTGTACTGTTGATTTATGCTTCTTATTCTGGAACTGTATGCTGTCACAGTGCCCTGTTGCTCTGTTTAAGTAGCCATGGTTTAATGAACATCAGGTAAGCTTGTCAGAGATTGTAAGATGCAAGTAAGCTTTAGTAAGCTTGTCGGATATTGTAAGATGCAAGTAAGCTTTAGTAAGTATATTGTTAAAGAATTACCAGCATTGAAAGCCTTTTCGTTGTTGCCATGCAGAGAATATTTACATGACTAGATAATGTATAAGCCTTGGGTATTGAAATGCATATGACAGTTTTATTTATTTTATTTGCAGTTGGTTTGCCAGGATAGTCCATTGGGCCAAATGAACCCGTTTTCAATGGAGTCCTGGGGAGAAAAGCTCCAAAACTAAGTAGGTTATTAATAGATATACAAATTATACAATTACACAGAAGTTAATCATACAAGAAATAACAATTTGAAAATAATACAACTAGAGCGAGTACAATCTAGTGATGAAATTAATAGGTAATACAGACTAAAGGGAAATTTAGCACAAAAGCACTGAGAAATAACATATTTGGAAGCATTTCATGACAATATTGAGGAATAATAACATATTAGGAAGCAATGCACAAAAGTACTGAGAAGCAATAACGTATTAGGGAAGCAATACTTGGGAAGTGTGGCCTAGTATATTCTTTCTGATTATTCTAGGAATAATAATATGTATGAGTTAGGGTGGGTAATTAGGAAAGTTGCAGGAGGAAACAGAGGAAGAAAGAAGATGGAGTTTGCAAGTGTTATGTGGTGTGGGAGCAAGAGCATTCCCACTGGGATACTAGATGTGAGTGAAGAGATCTTTTAAATATAAAATGGTTGGGGGTGGTGCGAATGGAAGGTGGTAGGGAGTTCCAAAGGCATGCAAGGAGAAGATATTTGCCTGGGGACTAGTTGGTTTATATACTTCTAATAGATTTTGATTGTTGGATCTTGATACTCTTGCAGGAAGGTGCATTTTAAAGGCTGATGAAAGGGAGGGACAAAGGGAGGGGTTGAAAATGAGCTTATGTGCAAGATTTAGTTGAGTATATGTGAGATAACTGGGTAGCTCTAGCCATTTTTAGTTTTTGGAGAGAGGAACAGTGGTGGGTGGAGGACTTGTGGTTGGTAGCGAACTTGGCAATTTTGTTGTAGCAAGAGGAAAGTTGTGTTGGAGGTCTGTAGATTAGTGAGGAGTGGAGCTCCATAGAGAAGGGAGAGGATAAGAAATGAGGTAGAGGGTGATTTTGGTAGCAGGTGTAAGGTAATGATTTTGTCGGTAAAGCATACCGGTTTTCTTGATATTTAACTGTAGGTGGGAGTTGAATTTGAGCTGGTATCAATTTGGACCCCAAGTAACTTGGTCTCTGACACCAGTTCCAGGAGTAGATTATTTTGTCTAGAGATGTGGAATGTGTTTATATTGAAAGAAGTTGCCTTAGAGGATGAATAACATTAATTTGGTTTTAGAGGCATTGAGTGCTAGGTGATTCCTTTTCATCCATTGCTCAGTTGTTGTAAAAGCATCTTGAGTCAGTTTTAGGAGTGAGGGGATAGAGGTGGCAGCAGATAATAGCAGAATCATCGGCATATTGGATGATGTCTGAGAATGGGATAGAGTTGCGGAAATCATTTATAAATATATTTAAGAGAAGGGGACTCGGTATAGAGCCCTGGGGTACCCCAGTAGGAGTATTTAGAAATGAGGAGGTGGCCTTTTTCCATTTGACTGCTTGAGATCTGTTAGATAAGTAGCTGGAGAACCAGTTCAAGGAGGAGGGAGATGGGTAAAGTTTAGTTAGTAGCAGGCTGTGAGAGTGTGTCAAAGGCCTTAGAGAGGTTGAGTAGTAGGGTAGAAACAATTTGGCCAGAGTCGGGCTTTATTTACAGTTTCAAGGAAGGAGAGGAGGGCGGTCATAATGCTATGATGTGGTCTGACTCCATGTGTGGGAGTTAGTAGGTGATTATCTAAGATGTGGAAGGAGTTGTAGTTGGATACACTTTTCTAGGAGTTTAGAGATGGGGACAGAATAGCGATGGGGCGGAAATTAGTAACATTGTTGTTGTTGCCACCTTTATGTAGAGGTATGATAAAGGCCCTTTTCCAGACTTGGGGTACTATACATTCTTGGATAGAGCAGTTGATTAAAATGCTAATAGGGTAAGCGATTGCTTCAGCAGCTTTGCCAAGAAAGTAAGAAGGGATGTTATCAGGAGCATTGGTGCATGGCTTCAGTTTCATAAGGAATTTATTTATAGTAGAAGTTGGGTATAGGTTTAAATGAGAAAAAAGGAGTGTGAAGAGGGAGAATTAGGGGCAGATGAAGCTGATGAAGTAGTAGGAGGAGTGGAGTGATGGGAGTTAGTAGATGGGAATGAGGAAGTAGTAGCAGTGTAGTGGTGTTAGAGAAAGATGGCGTTAATTTGGAAATGGATTCAATGAAAAGAGTTAAATTGGGTAGCCAAGTCTTGGTCAGGAGCGTTTGGGTCTGGGGTAGGGGTATCTGGTTTGCTGGGGTTAAGTAGAGTAGAGATACCTTTCCAAAATTTCTGAGGGTTTGATTTTATTATTTTGAAGTGTGGAAAAGTAGTTTTGTCGGTCTAAGATTATGAGCTTTTTACCTTATTTCAAGTATTTTATATTCATTGTAATAAAAGGACAGGATTACAGTATTTTCAGAAGCTCATTACATTTTATTGCAGACCAGTGTCTTATAGCAGTGTCTGTGTGTTAGTACACTTGTAGTTGGGTCAGGGTGGCTTTAATGGTATATGGTAAATAAGCATTGCTACCTTATTTAAAAGCCAAGCCCTGCAACAACTAGCTCCACACTGAAGTCAAAACACAATAGCTCTGGTGGGTAAATGTACTCTGTAGTAATCAAAAAGGCAAATGTTTAAAATAACTACAGCTTATGTGCAAACACAATAGGTAGTGATGAAACAATGCTCTGCTAAAAATGCTTTAATGCTCCACAATGCTGAGCTGCAGATCAGTTATCACTGGCTACCAGGATTTCACCCACTTCAGCTCAAGCACGGTGCCGCTCAGTGCAACCTTCCCAGAACTAATTTGTCTGACCAGAATTATTTGGTGTGTGTATTAGAGGGAGGTAGCATACCCCTCAGCTGTCCAGATTTTTGCCCCATATTCCTCCTAAAAGGATTGAAGTTGCTAAATGAGACATTTCAGTTTTAGATGTCATGTCATTTAGAAAAATGCATACCAACACAAATCCTGTTACTCTTGCAATTTTCTAAGTTTCTGAGAGCCATATTTATAATCTGTCCCTATTTATTTTAGGCTTTGTCCAGATTTCTTGCACTAAGGTTGAGGCCTTGAGGGTATGGTATGTTTGTGAGAAAGTGAAATGCCCAAGTTAGAGTTAACAGGTGGAATTTTCAAGTGCATTTTCAAGGAACTGTGAGTTTTAAGGAAGCTAAGTTCACTGCTGCTCATGCCAAGTCTATTTACAATGTGCAACTGTTTTGTTTAGCAAATGGTATCTCTATTGTGGTATAACGTTTTAAAGCTATGTTAGTAGCACCACAAGTAGAATACTTGCATCTTAATGTAAAGGCTTGAGGTTCTATTCCTACAGCATATACATTTGTATGTTGCAGTCCTCAGGATGCCCTCCTTTGGATGAGATGCCTAATAACTATGAACCTGTTTTTCAGCTTGTCATCCATTTTCTATTGCAATATACCAGCTTACCATTTTTTAATTTAACATAGGCAATTTATTCTTTGACGGCAACAGGCACTGAATTTGTAAATGAAACACTGAAATATACAGCAACAACATCTTCATTAGTTTCAGATATCTTTAATGTGGAATTATTCAGATTACTTTTACTTCAGCAGAGTCACTCAAACAAGTGCTGCTGTATAATACAAGGGATATAATTCAATTATATATTATAATTAATACAATCAGGTAAATCTAATGACTTTTGCATGGCCCTAACGGTGTGCAAGGAGCCTATTGCTTGAAAACAGTTCAAAGGTAAATAACCTGCCACTGGCCAGATGCATTTTCTTTGAATGTGGGTTTCAATGCTGTTTCATTGAATGTGAGTTTCAAAAGTAGAGAAGCTTTAATGCCAAGTCTGTTTTCATTGTAAGACTATTGCTTTGTTTAGGTTTAGTAAATGTCTCAGTGTTTGGGCTATAATGTTTGAAATAAAAGTTGTAAATTAAATCCAACTGCCTGTAATCATTGTAGAACTAAAGCATAAAACAGTATGCACACAGATTTGAACAGTGTCTACAGTAAATGGGGAGAAATAGCCAAGTAATGGGACACTGGAATGGCTGTGTGGGCGGGGCTTGGGTGGGTGGACTTGGGCGGGGCTGTGTTGGCAGGGGGCGGGGTGAGCTATGTGGGTGGGGCTCTGGGTTTGCACCCCCCTGCAAAAAATCCTGCGGGCTCCCTTGCTTCTTAGATATGGATAACTAAGGCATTTACTTAATATTGCTAAGAATGTACATGAAAAACAGGTTAAGAAAAATAGTTATCTTGATAGAAGCAGTATGCATCCACCTTTTATGTTCTTCAACAGCCCAAAACGTCAGATGTTAAAGCATGCTAGATTAAACACAGATGATGGTATACTAAATGAACAATTGGATCACGTCACTGATGATTTTTGTGACAGGAAATATTACAGTGCTTTTAGTAAAAAACACAAGTATAAAATATTCAAAGCTTATGGTGATGTATTTAGACCTATTTTTTCTAAGACTGATACACACCCACCTTTATCTTTAAAAGAAAGTTCTACAGCAGCATGGGTTTTCAATAAGAACAAAAATAATAAGAATATGAAAAAAAGATATACTCTTATATGCAGTCATCAAAGGTGCTCATTTCAGAATGTTACTAACAAGCATAGACATATTTTAGATAGTTTATTGATCTTAAATATGAACGCATTCTTTGATTCTAAACTCAGTTTTAGCTATAGAAGGGCACAGAATGTAAAACAGAAGATTTGTTAAAAGCAACAGAGAATTTATAAATATGGCAGGGCTATTATGCAGAGGACTGGTACGTGCCATGTAATAATTACATATTTTGTAAATTGTATATTTTTGTAAATTTGTAATTTTGTAAATTTTGTATATATATATATATATATATATATATATATATATATATATATATATATATATATATATATATATATATATATATATGAAACTAGGACTATCTACCGAATGCCCACAACACCGAAACCAAAATGGCTGAACACACTTTAGCGAAAGTGCTTTCCACTGAAAAAGCATCTTCGCTAAAGTGTACAAAAAAAAAAAATTAAATTAAATAAAAAATCACAGAACTCACATTTACGCAGAAGGGTGAGCCACCCTGCACCCCCATGTGTCCCACAATCCCCTACTTTTATATTTTCACTCCAAGATCGCACTACAGTGGGAAAAAGGGAATATTCTCTTATCCCCACTGTGCTGCGATCTCACCAACATCCATTTCCCCACATTTTTCTCTTTTTTTTAGCACACTGTAAAAAAAGTGCTTTTTCAGTGAAAAGCACTTTCGCGAAAGTGTGCTCGGCCATTTCACTTTCACTGAAACAGTCGTTCGGTAGATAGTACGGATCCTATATATATATATATATATATATATATATATATATATTTGGAGAAGATCTTTATATACTTCTTCACTAAAAAATTATTATTTAAGAACTTTTGCTAATGGTAACATGAAAAATTTAGTTTATATAGCCTTTTGTTACTCGTGCAATGCCTGCTTTATAGGGAAAACTAACAGGAAATTAAAAGAACAGATTGCTGATCATCTTTCCGATATTAGCAGATGTATAGAAACTTATTCCTTATGTAAGCATGTGCTTGATAAAGAGAAAGCTCATAGTTTTAAATTTGCTGTTCCCCAGGTCATTTCTAAATGTGTTAGGGTGGTGATTGTGTTCAGTGCTGTAACAGAGACCTAGTTTGAGGCAGCAGAAAGCACCCCTGCACCACCAGGCTATAACTCATTCCACACCATTTGGCCCCAGAACTTGGAGCAAAGCTCCAAAGCCAGTGGTGTTTCCATATTCACAAAGGATGTGCACACCACCAGACAAGTAGCCCAACATAACTCATCTGAGATACTTTAGGTGCAGCTAACATTGGGTAAGACAGCAATTCAGGTTGTAGCCTGCTATAGGTCCCCAACCATGTCCCAAGATTCACACTCCACATTCCTAAGCACCCTGGAGAATATTATGGTCCAACCTAACACTCTCATACTGGGCGACTACAACTACCTCTCCATTAACTGTGAAAACTACTCATTTACCAATACACTTGCCCAACGTTTCCTGGAATTCATTAATTCTAATGCCCTGGACCAGCTCATTCTTACCCCCACTAGAGGTAGCAACATCATTGACATAGTCATTACTAACATGGGCGACCGTTGCTCTACACCAATAGTCAACTCCTCCCTCACTAGATCCGACCACAAACTAATCACCTTGGAAATCCACATCCACCCCCCCCCTCCGCAAAGTTAACCACCATGAAAAACTTCTCCAAAGCTAACTTTGGGCTCCTAAAAACAGAGGTGGCTAACTTCACAGCACCCATGCAAATGGAGATCAGTTGCATGACCGTAAAATCATACACCAATGCACTCTATGAACACGTACACAAATGCATGGATCTCGCCATACCCAACAGAACCAGGATCCTCTCCTCCAGAAAAGGAAGCCAATCTGGTACTCCCCTGCCATAAACAAACTCTACATCAGAAGGAGGAAACTGATGCAGAATAAGGTGAAGTCCCAAGACTGGAAAAAACTCCCTTATCAGCCTCAACAAAAAGTTGAGATCCCTCATAAAATCCTCTAAAGCTAGCTATGAAAACAGAATTTCAGCAGATAGTAAAGAAAACCACAAGGCCTTGTATAGTTATGTAAAGAATCTCTACAGCAATACCCAGATTTGCTCTGAGCTACTGCACAATGGTACCTCCTATACTCAGCCAACAGATATTGCCAATATACTGGCTGACAGATTCAGTGCCAACTTTACCCCCCCCCAAGAAACCAGTCACAATACCAGTCAATTGCCAGGCACCCAGTTTTTCTGCTGCACAGGTTAAAACAGCACTATCCAAACCCAAGAATACAGCTTCTATGGGACCTGACAATATCCCTGGCTGTGTTCTACATGAACTACAGAGTGAACTGGCACCTCACCTGTGTGCCCTGTTCAATCACAGCCTCACCTCAGGCTTTGTCCCTACCAAATGGCGCACTGCTACAGTCAACCCACTCCACAAAGAAGGAGCGACTACAGATCCTGGGAACTATCTTCCCATTAGCCTGATGAGTCTGACATGCAAAGCTATGGAACACATCATTATGGACCTAATAAACAAGGATATAGGGACTCTCCAAACTCTGGATCCCATACAATTTGGTTTTGTGAAGGGTAGATCATGCCTGCTCAACTTGGTCAACTTCTTTGAGTCAGTCACCAGAGCTGTGGATGAAGGCAAGGTGGTTCATACAGCCTACCTTGATCTGGCCAAGGCCTTTGATACCATTCCCCTCTCAGGAATCATAGAAAAACTCACTAAGCTAGACATCAAGCCCTATATCACTAGGTGGATTGCAAACTAGCTCTCAGGTAGAGCCCTCAGTGTGAAAGCAGCTGACTCCAAGTTAGACTGCCGACCAGTCAGGAGTGGAGTCCCACAGGGTTCGATACTGGGTCCTCTCCTGTTTGGTATCTACTTCTCTGAAGTCCAGGCCAACACGAAGGGACTCTGACTGACAAAGTTCACAGACGATTGCAAATTGGGAGCTATTATTAACTCCCCGAGAGATGTTGACATCCTACAGAAAGACCTCACTGAGACCAATGACTGGTGTCAGAACCATGACCTTAAGCTCAATGCCAAAAAATGTGTTGTCATCCCCTTTGGGAAAAACCTGGTTCCCATGAATTACCACATCGATGGTAGTCCACTGAACACAGAAGGTGTTATAAGAGATCTGGGAACACAAGTTGACAGCAACCTCTCTCTCTTTTTTTTTTTAAAACAGCTTTATTGAAAACACTAATATAATGAACAGATATTTTGAAAAAAATTGAATAAGTTGAATTTTTTAAAGTACAATATTAAACATAAAATATTAATACAATAACTATGATAACACAGAAAACTATATACAATGATGCTCACTATATATTAAACAACAAGATCAATTAAGTTAATTTTGGCAGAAGAAAAATAAAAATAAAGAATAGAAGATAAACAAGAAAGATTACTGTGTTAATCATCTATCCAGTTTTTTAACTAATAAGTCATGTATATTTTTCCATTTGTAATATAAATTTGTATTCCTTGTAGATTTAAATTTGATAGTTAACATTTCTAACTTAGATATTTCCAAGAGAAGACCTTTAAACTCTTTAAATGAGGGAACAGACAAGGAATTCCAGTTTTTTGCAATTGTTTTCCTGGTAATGGATACTATAGACCAGAGCAAAGAATATTTGTTTTTATTTTTACAGTCTGCAACAGGTGTATTGAATAATACAAGTGATTTTGTAAGCATGAAATTGTCTGTAAAAATTGCCTGTAAAAAATGTTAACTTCTTCCCAAAATTTCTTCAGTAGTGCACAGTCATAAAATGTATGGTTCCAGTCAGTGTTTATTATTGCATTACATCTCCAGAAGACAATATCTTGTTTAGCTATCGTACTCACTTTCTGTGGAGTGATGAAAGATTTGTGTAAAAATCTCCATGTGAAGATTCTCCATTTTAATGGAGGAAGTGGTTTTAGTAGTTGACTGAAGGAAATTAACTTTGTCTTTTTCTGAAGGAATAAAACTAGTGATTACAGAAAATGAATTCTAGTAGTTATCTGAATATATATCAATATCTTGCTTAATTGCTCTATAAATGTATGTTATACTATTTTTAACTAGTAAAGTATTATACACATATAAAATCAGATATTGAATAAGTTTGGGTATTGAATTCTTAGCATTTGAGGGGTTTAAAGTTAGCATATCAAGAATATATTTTCTAAACTATTACAAATCTGAGCAAAGTAAAGTGTTAAGGTTATATTCATCTATAAGAGCATTAATAGATTTTGCCTCATTTTTATAAAATGTTTTTGTTTAAATAGCAACATTTTAGAATGATCTAGAGAGGGAATTATTCCTTGTGTATAGGCAATAGGAAAATAAGAAACAACCAATTCTCAAAGATTCTAAACCTAAATATATCATTTTTAAAAGCCTTTAGAATTAAAGGTACATAAGTAGATTTAAACATTTGTGGAATAATTGGAAAGGTACTCTCTCAAATTCCATATAAATTAATTACTTATTAACTCTGAAAGATGGTTGTTATCTTTAGTTTTGGTATTTTGGGAAAAATTCAACATAATTTCTTTCCATTTTGCAAAATACTCTCCAGCTATAAGATAAACAATGTTTTAATAACTGATGAAACTGAATAAAGTTCTAGATTTGGCAAATATACACCTCCATTTTCCCAACTGTACATATGACAGGACAATGCAATTCTAGGCTTTATCGGATGCCACAAAAATGTTTAATCAATGAGTTACATTTTTTGATAAATGATCCTGTAGGGGGAATAGAAATAGATTGTATTATGTATACAATCTTTGTAAGTAAGATCATTTTTATAATGGAAAGTTTTTCATTCATTGTAAATAAAATATTGTTCCATTTATTTATTAGAGTCTCTATGTTTGTTATACTTTTATTATAACTTAGTTTTAACATATGTTTAATATTAGTTGCTATAACTATACCTAAATATGTTATTTGTTGAGATTGATGTATATATTTTTATATTGAGCTTGTATATTATAACTTTTGGAACCAATTAGGAGAATTTGTGTTTTAGAGTTATTAAATTTAAGACCAGAACTTTTTTAAAATATATCCATATTTTTAAACAATTCTTGCAGGGTGGGGTTAGTACCACCAAGAGTGATTAATGCATCATAAGCAAACATTTGAATTTTTGATGTTTCATTAAGGTTTAATCTATAACCTTGTATATTATTGTTATCCCTTATTAAGTTAGCCCAAGGTTCCATAATTAATGTGAATAAAAGAGGAGATAAAGGACAACCTTGTCTGGTTCCTTTTACAATGGGTATGTTCTGGGATGTATTTGTACCTATTTTTATGTAGGCTTGACTTTCATTATATAATTGAGTTATAAGATTAATAAAACTATTAGAAAAGTTTAAGTCCTTCAGTAAGGTAAAACTATCCCATTTAACAGAGTCGAAGGCACAGTTAATATCTAAACTAACAAGGGTCAAATTATTCTTTAAGGCTTTTACTGATTCAATTAAAGTGATTGTTCTTTTGATGTTACCATAAGAAGTTCTATTAATTATAAAACCTGTTTGATCCATGTCTACTATGGATGGTAAAAAATGTTTGAGTCTATCAGCATAAATAGAAATGAACATTTTATAGTCTGTGTTTAATAATGACATGGGCCTATATGAAGCATATTTTGCAGGATTTTTATCAGATTTTAGTATGGGAGAAATAAATGTATATTTCCAAGAGGGGGGTATAATGTTATTATTTTGAGCTATATTGAATACTGTGTGCAGCAGAGTTAATGCTTTGGCAGGCAAAACCTTGTAAAGTTCAGATATGATACCATCATTAGCAGGAGCTTTATTTTGCTTAAGTTTAGTGAGTTGATCCATTACTTCTTTAAAAGATATGTATCTATTAATTTTATTTGTGTTTCTGATAGTCTGTTATTTATATTATTATTAATAAAAGATTAAATATCCTTTGTACTATTGATCATATCACTGGGTTGGTTTAATTTAAAAAAAAATCTCTAAACTCACTTTATATATTTGGTAAATCAGATACCATTTTTTTGTTGGAGAATAGATTTCTTTAATATGATTAAGTTTGTTTAATCTTTTAGTCTTGTTAGCTAGTATATTCATAGATCTAGGATTTATAGAAAAAGTTAGAAGTTTATATTTTCCAAGATTAATCATGACTTTCTGGTTTAAAATTTCCATTTACTTATTATTTAATGTATTTATTTCCTTCATTATATCTTTCTTATCTGGGTTTTTTGAAGCATCAAGTCTTAAAGTATCTCACGTTGTTTGTATATCTTGAAGATCTTTGTCCCACGAAATTCTTTTCTTCTTATACCAGTCAATAATTTTACCATATAGATATGCTTTTAGAGCATCCCAAATGTAGACTTCAGAAGTTCCCCGTGTGCTATTAAATTCAATAAAACTCTGTACTTCTGTAGTAAAGAAATCAATTAAGTCAGTTTAATTATGTATGCTGGAATCCTTTTAATTTGAATATTAAATGTGGAGTTTAGTATAAAATCAAATGTTATGAAATTATGGTCCAAAAGTGGACATGAAATCACTTTAGAGTTTAATAAGAAATCAGTTAAGTTATTGGAGATTAATACCCTATCAATTCTTGAATATAAATTATGTCTATGTGAGTAAAATGTATAGAACAGTGACTTAGCATCTGCAAAGTTATTAATATCTTTCACCATGTATGAATCTGAGAATTCATTCAATAACTTAGCAATAGTTGGAATTTTCATTTTACCATTGGTACTAGAGTCTTTTATGTCAGAAATACAATTAAAATCGCCAGCAAGAATAATACTACCCTTAGAAAACTGAACTATATGTTCTATATGTTGTTTCACTGTTGTAGGTCCAATGCCAGGAAGCCAATACATATTTATTAAGGTCAAAATGTTCTTATTAAATTCTATAAAAACTGAAGATAACATCCCTTTGTTATCTTTGTATGTGTCAATCTTTTTTTTGTGTATGTTCTGAACTAATCAAAATTTGTAAGAGTTGGATTCTAATTTTGTGATATCTTCAGTTAGCAGATGAGTTTCTTGGAGAAATATTAATTGAGAATTATGTAATTTAAGATATCTATTTAAATATCTTCTCTTACTAGGATTATTTAATCCACTGATGTTTAATGATATACACTTTAAAGATGTCATAAACATTAATGTTCTGAATATCTGTTGTTGATTAATTCTTTTTTTTCCCCATATTTTATAAATCAATAGAAATTGACTATTAGGAATAAAATTATAGCTTACACATGAAACATATAAAACTTTTATCCAATGAAATATGTTTATATCAAATTCAGTTTTGCAAGACTTGCAACATCATAACTATTAACAGAAACATATAACATTTACTAATAACATAAACTCTTTCTAAACCCCCCTGGAGTTAAAAACTCCTAATTTGAGTGACATTTGTCACCCAAATTGAACATCAAGCTAGTAACAATACTCATCTCCTCTCTGCCTGAATATATATATATATATATATATATATATATATATATATATATATATATATATATATATGTATATATCTGTATATATATATATATATATATATATATATATATATATATACATGTTGTTGCATAATTTAACAATATATTTAAGGTAGTGTATGTGAAATAAAAAAAATATGAAGTAAAATACACCCATTAAATTGTATGTACTTATTCAAGAAACAAATTAAAATATGTCAAGTGTAACTGTTTCATTTTAACTTTTGTCAAATTGAGTTAAAAATATCATATAGACCAAGCATATATTATACAAATAATATAGAGATCATAACTAATTCATAAGCAATGAATTGCTATAATGATCAATAAATAGACTAATCACTTCTCTTTATTTACTGTGCCAATAGCTAATAACACTATTTCCCATCTCCATATATCTGAAAACAATAGGATAGAAGATATTGCATTATAGTTACCCACTATAAGATGAGATTCCAGTAAAGTCCTCAGTATTTTCTAGGAAGGAATGTATTCCCTTTCTTTGCTTTAAAACCTTTACTAATCTGAAACAGCTTCTGTGTTTCTTAAAATAGTTAATATGACAAACATCTGCATCTGTGACTATACTATATGCAATAAGCTAGATTCAAACAGAATATATTATGTTTCAATCATTTATTTTTTCCTTTTTTTTCCTTCCCTCTTCTTTCTCTTTCCCATTTTTTAATATTTTAATGATGTTGCTATATATGCTATATGTTTGTTATACCAATCAAAAGAAGCTTAACTTAAATATAATTAGACTATAAATACAAGTATAAAAGCATAAGGGGGTATAAATGTATCAAAAGTGCTCTATTTATAAACACTCACAAATGCTTTAAAATAACAGTTATATTATGCAGGTTACTTAGCTGCAGTTATTTCATTTGACCTGTAGATGGCAGTAGAAACCATCTATTCAAGCTATTATCCAGCTTTGCAGAGCTTCTCAACACAGAGATCAGACTGTAAATTTCTCCATGGAAGCGAAACTTTTCTCTTGCTTTCAGTTGAGGCAGCCGCAGTATGATCATATAGCAGGGTTGTTCAGCAGCTCAGATGCACGAGATTGAGCAGGGAAAAGATTTGCAGCTTTTCTTTTAAAAAGCTGTTTATTAACTTGTGGCAGGACCAGGAAACACAAAACCAAACAGAAAAAAAAGGCAATGGGAGGGAGAAAGCCAATATAAAACACTGCAAAACCAATAAACTATATCTCTCAAAGCCGGCAAACCACTAGGCCACCATGAACATATCAATCCACACTAAACCCTCCATTTCAATGATGTTGTTTTATATGTTATATGTTTGTTATACCAATCAATAGAAACTTTACTTAAATATAATAGGAGTATAAAGATAAGTGTAAAAAAGCTTAAGGGTTCAAATGTATCAAAAGTGTTTAGCCTATAAACATTCACAAATGTCTAAATATAGCAGTCACATTATACAGGTTACTTAGCTGCAGTTTTTTTTCATTTGACCTATAGATGGCACTAAAGACAGACTATTCAAGCTATTATTCAGCTTTGCCAGGCTTCTCAACAGACAGTTCTGTCTGTAAACGTCTCCATGGAAATGACACTTTTTTCCCCCTACTTTCAATTGAGGCAGCTGCAGTGTGATCACACAGGGTTATTCAGTAGTTCAGATGCAAGAGATTGAGGAGGGAAAACATTTACAGCTTTTCTCTAAAAGAACTGTTGATTACCTCGTGGCAGGACCGGGAAACACAAAAATGGACAGAAAAAAAAGCCAAAGGAAAGGGGAGAGTCAATACAAAACACTGCAAAGCCAACAAACTCTATCCCCCAAACCCAGCAGACCACTAGACCACCATGAACATAGCAATCCACACAAAAATCCTCCATTTCTCCACAACCAGCAGCATAAACAGGGAAAACCACCACCATTATCACATAGGAGCCGTTCGCTCAACATTACACCCACATATTCACATTTCCAAAGATAAACATCTGATGAATTACCTAAAACACATCAGCTTACTGAAAGGGACAAAACAAGAACCTTTCACATGTCTATCACCACAAATAACACTACATTCCAGCAGCAGAGCTGAAAATGGGAAACATAATCATTAAAGCAACATTATAGCAACAATATCAATGAAAAGTCTCTCTTCACAGAAAGACAGGGAAATAAAACAGCAAACAATTAAAAAACAAAGAAAACAGTTTATACTGTAGGAAAGACCCTCATTTTTCCATCTATAAGTCTCCGTATCTACCATAGCTCCCAAAATATCATAAAATTCAGACCCCAAACATACGGAGCACTTATTAGAACAGACATCTACTAAAATTAAAAGATAATAAGTAAATAAATAATTAAACAGCTTTTACTTGCTATAACAATTGAGTTACTTTAAATAAAATAAACTAGACTTAATAATAACAAACTATAAAATACCATTAAAACAACTATGTACCATAAAAAGAAATTGAAACAACAAAGACTCACCTGTTGAACCATTTCCATTTCCCCAACTTCTGGGTTAATTATTAAGATTTAGGCAAATGAAAGCCATTGTAAAATAGTCTAAATAGTCACTTATTCTTGAGCTTCTTTTTATGTTCAGAAATCTTCCAGGAACTGTTGTCAGCATTTCTTTTAAGGCTGGGATTTGCCCACTCCATATCCTCTTTTTTATCAAGCAGTTTTTTTGTTTTGACAAAAGTAATGGCATAATCTATGTCATCAAATATTTTTGGACCATCTTGAAGAAATATTTTTAATCTGGCAGGAAATCATAGGTGTGTCTTTATTTGGGCTTGTTCGAGTTCTTTTAGCATTGGCAAAAAAAGCTTTATTTTGGCAATTACAGAAGATGAGTAATCATTATCAAAATGTATGACATTTTCCTTATATTTAATAGGAGACCTGGCCCATGCAGTCTTTAACACTATCTCCTTGTCATGAGATGATAGAAACTTCACTATAACAGATTTAGTAAAATTGGATTTACCATTTTTTTTGCAGTAGCCAGGGACCTGTGTGCTCTTTCTTTGCCATATGAGAGAGCTTCAGGAAGCTGTAGTATATCAGGGAGCCAAGAAGTTAAGGATTGTTCCATATTACCTTCTTCAACATTATCAGGCAAACCAAAACGTCTAATATTATTTATTCTTGATCTATTCTCTAGATCATCAATTTTTGTTTGTAAAAGAGTATTTTGTTTTAAAACAAAGTCATTATTATGCTCATTTTCTTAAATTCCAGTATCTATATAATTTAGTGAAGTCTCTATACCAGTAATCTGTCTTTTTTGTTGCTTAAGGTCTTCATGTAACATTTCCATTTGCTGGGAACATTTTTCTTTGAAGTTATCCAGTTTTACATTCATTCTATTGATTTTTTTGCTGTCAATTCTTGTATATTAAATAATAGTGACTGTAATTCCTTCTTAATAGTTGTTTATTGAAGTGTAGATTTGGAGTAGCTCATTCTGTAGTCTGAAGTCCAAATATTTTCTCTAATACTTTTTGACAGGAAAAAATAAAAAAGTTACAAACATTTTTATATACTATCCTAAAGGATGATTAGTAGATTCCAAATATGTAAAAAAAAAAAAAAAACAAAAAACAAAATTAGGAAAGATAAATTTAAAAAACCTGTCATAAATATTTTGTAAAGGCAGAGCAGAGAGAAAGTGCTGTTACTCAGTGCTCATCTTGGCCACGCCCCAAAGGCCAGCAACCTCTCTTTTGACCACCAAATTGCCACTGTGGTCAGAAAGTCCTTCTATGTGGCACATCTCATTACTAAGGGTTTTGCATCCAGGAAGAAAGAGGCCATTGTCTCCCTCTACGTTTCCATCATTAGGCCAATCATTGAGTACAATGCCCCATTTGTCATGTACCTCACTAAACACCTGCAACAACTGGAGAGGCCACAAAAGTACCTCACAAAGAGGATCCTAGGCCTTACAAATTTGTCCTATATGGACAGACTAAAAAAAAAATCCACCTATTCTCTGTCTTGTATCACCTACTTAGAGGCAATCTCTGCTTGACTTACAAAGCTATGTCTGACTCAGCTCTGTTAGAAATGTTTATTTATTTATGTATTTATTTATTTTACATTTGTTAACCGGGATGGTCCGACTGGATACATGTCCTTTTTCAGCGGAGGCCCGGGGAGAAAAGCTCCAACAGAGTTACATTGATAATTAGGTACAGTAAATGAGCTGAAAGAACTTAACAAAAACATAGGCTATTTACATACAAGTACAAGACTGCCATTACTATTTCTGAGATTACTACAAATGTAACATTATTAACATATTAGCAAGGACGGTAGGCAGTATAATGACATAGAGTTAGACAGGATACATATTTCTTTATCACAGTATACAAAGTACTTATCATCTTAGCTAGTTGTTTATGTTTTAGTTAATGGCACAGAGCTAGTCTGGGTTTGAGCAAGGACATAGCCAGTGTGACTTGAAGTGGAGTTTTAGACTATTTTTGAATTGACTTAGAGAAGTTGCAAGCGTGATGTTATTTGGGAGAGAGTTCCATATTTTACCAGTGGTGTTGGCAAATAGCGCGTCACCACCTAGGTTGAGAGATTTAGTTGTTTGGACAAGGAGTCTGTTTGCTGAGCGAAGGCAGCTTAGGTTGGAGTAGGGAGTCATTAAGTTTTTTAGTGCTGGGGTATTCTCAGGTTGTTTAAGGATTTTGAAGGCCTCTATGAGTTGGGACTGGTGAAGAAGGTGTGGGAATTCTATCCATCCAAGCTTTTTCAGGTTAGTACAGTGGTGTGTTCTGTAGGGTAGGTCTGTAACGAACCTGGCAATGTGATTATAGCAGGATGAGAGCTTGGCCAGATCAGATTTGTTAAGGTGAGTGAGGACAGGAGAGGCATATAGTAGGGTAGAGAGAAGGTGTGAACGGGCTGTGGCTGCCCTGGCATTCGGGGTAAGGAAGGCTTTAATTCTATATAGGGTCCCAAGTTTCTTGTTGACTGACTTAATGGCTTGGTTGATATGTATATCAAATCTGAGTTTATTGTCAATGTTTACTCCTAATAGCTTTGTATAGGTGTCTGGGGAGATGATGGTCCCATTATTGGATTTTATAGTGAAGTTTTCAGTCGGAGATCTATTGGTTGGGTAGAAGAGAAGTAACTTGGTTTTGTTTGGATTTAAGATCAGGAGATGGTTGGCAAGCCAGTTTTCGATGTTACATCTAAAGAAATCCCAGTCCCTCTGTACCACATGCTCCGGAGACCTCAACCTCATTAACACAATCAACACAACATGCTGGTGGGACAGGTTCATAACTCAGAGACTGCCCATGCTATGGAATAGACGTCCCATACATGTCAAGCAGAGCACCTCACTGACTCTCTTCAAGAGAAATCTTGATGAGTGGATGGGAAATAGAAAATTCACCCCAGGGATCACTCCAGTGGCTTTACTCGACAGAGGCACTGGGAACTAAGGTCAGGTGGCACAATGCCAGGGTAATCCTATGGGCTAGGCTTGTAAAGGCCCCAGGGCCATTAGCCTCGTACACACCTATGCACCTACGAACGTATGGAAAAGGATAATGCTGTATAAATGGATTTGTACATTTCATGCAGATAAATCTCCTTTCCTGGTTTGAATGAATTTGTGTGCATTAAACTTGTACTAAAAATGAGACAATTGTTCTTTTACTGTATTTATTGTATTTTGGGTGCTGCGGTAGCGTTGTCGCCTCATAGCAAGATGTTGTCCCGTTCGATTCTCAGCTAGAGTGTCTCTGTGTGGAGGCATACATGAATGGGGCGTGCCTTCGTTGAAGGTTGTGCGTCAGGGCTGGTAACCCGGTACATAAAAATCCACTACCAATCATTAGCGGACCAGAGTTCTGCTGTGGTGACCCCTAACTGGGAAAAGCCGAAAGACACAAACAAATTGTATTTTTATATACATCTTCTATCAAACTGAGCTTCTGATTATGTTCTCTTAAATACAATTGCCTTTTTTTAAATTTATGAGCTTGATGATATAACTGAATCACATGACTGCCTCTATAGTTTAAATTATGTTTTCTTTTCATTATGAATTGTTCACCTAAAGAAGTGGTTTTTGTGAAAGCATTTTTAGCTTTTTATCTATTAAAACTTTTAACCATTAAAAAGTCATTTATTGGGCATTTTTTTACCATCACCTACTGTGTTTGCGCAGATGTTTTATGCTTTTTGCACAGGCGATGTTTTCTGTGGATTACACCACACATTCATCCACTTCAGCTGTCTCATTCTAGAGTTGACTTCTGACATTGTTAATAATACTGATTGATGCTCAGTCAGACTACATGAGCAACAGAGATTTATGACATGCAACAACTATTAAGTATTTGTTTTACAACAAGGTATACTGGGCTTGCAACTTGGCAGTCAGTTTAGATATTCAGAACTAGAAGTAATATTAAAAACAGGGCGGCCACGGTGGTGCAGCGGTTAGCATTGCTGCCTCACAGCAAGAGGTTTCTGGTTCGATTCTCGACTGGGGTGCCTTCTGTGTGGAGTCTGCATGTCCTCCCTGTGGTCATGTGGGTTTCCTCCCAAAGACATGCAGTAGGTGGATTGGACACTCTAAATTGGCCCTAGGTGTGAGTGTGTGTGTGTTTGTGCCTTCTGTGGAAGGCTGAGTGCTGGGCTGGCAACTTGACACAGTAAAACTCCATTGCCAATTATGAGCAGACAGATGATCCACTGTGGCAACCCATAACCAGGAAAAGCCGAAAGAAGAAGTAATATTAAAGACAACAGAATGTAATAAATAAGTCTTAGTCCTTCTCTAAGTATGACACCTCTTACTTTCTTTCATTACAAGTCATAAACACAAGTTTTTGCAATGAAATCATAATGGCAATATTTCAGTAAACTTTTAGAATCACACAGTTTTATTTTTTTTCAAAATTATAATGCTTTTGCAAAGCAAAATAAAAATTTGTAATGCACACGCTGCTGTTCAGATATTTATCTCTACTTTATCAGATTTTGACTTGATAGGTTGGGGTTTAGCAAAATTATTAAGGTGTTTTGCTCACAAACATGAGCTGTGCAAGATTTGATTCTCACCTTTGAAGGGAAAGTGGCTAGGCTTAAAATGGCCTGCAAGGGCAGCTAGCCTACTACTTTCCTACAAACAGCATACATTTTATTTTAATTCTGTAGCAAAAAACATTCTGAAAATCACTGAAGGAAAACTTTGTATGAGGTGTATTATGACCATTTGTTTTTCCCAGTACATCTGTAGCAGATTAAATGATTCAGTCCAAGATGAAGTATACCATGGACTGCTTTCTTGCTATATAGTGGTTTACCAACTATTACATTTTTGCAAGTGTCTCTTCCTTCTTATATGCCTTTCCAGATCAAACTATCTGAGTCATCTACTGCTTCAATCACCTGCTGACTATGAGACTGTTAGGGTGACCACCAGAGTTCCACTGTTACAAATGAATAAAATGTATACAAACCATAAGTATCTATTAGAAAGCACTACACCAAGCCAGCCTTTTCTTCCACTCAGTCACATCTGGTCCTTTTCCATTTGGTCTTAGTACAGCTTTTTCACATCAGCATTTTTTAAACGTCCCATGGCCACCTCCTGCAATAGCTATCTTTTCATTAGTTTTCCACTCCCCAGATAAGTTCAATATTCCTAATTTTATAATCTTTGAACTATCATAGAAACGTATTAATTATGCCACTCAGTTACTTTATGTATTACTTTAGATTGCTCAATTTTCCCCCTGCTGCTTCCTCTCTCACCTGCACTTTTTCTTGTTCTGAGATCCTCCTTGCTGGAAATCTGTGTGCCCTTCCAGTCTTTTTTTTTGTTTTATTTCTCCACCATTTATGGAAGACCCTGCCTGAGGGCTTCACTATCTGTAGCTAGCTAATCAACCCATTTTTTTTCAGTGGGGGTGGGCGTCAGATGTTCTATGGCTAGGTAACATTCCTATGGCTGATTTATTCCTTACTGAGAAAACTTATTGGCCCATTCACTACCCCGGTGGTGATTGTTGCTTGATAGGGAAATGGTTATTCAGCCCATCCCACTGACTTTCCCATTTCTTAGACTGCCTGCAGACTTGCAATGGCTACTTGGTCTGGGGAGGACATGTGTATCCCTCCCACACTACCTTTTCCCAAACTAAACATGAAAGTGTCAGCCTGACACCGTGTGAACCAATATGGCCCTTACCGAAAGGCAACGCTCTCAGCCAGTGCTAGGTGTCACTGATGCAGCTGACCTAGCAGCTTCCCTCCTCCTGAGGATGTTCCAGCTGGCTCAGCCACTGACACACATCCTTCTCCCCCCCAGTCCCTCAGATGCACATGCTGCTAATAGAATATAAGTCATCTAAGCCACAGTCAAGGCTTCATCCATTTACACTTTAGGGACCCATGTCTTCCTTTTCAATGTAAATGTTTTTATTATAAGTACTGTTACTTTGAATTTCTTAGTACAGTAATGTATTTAACACAAATTACACACATGTTCTATCTGTATATAACAATATTTATGCAACTGTAATTGTGTTGAAGTTTTGCTAATTATACTTTCATTTTAACAGTAGCAGTAGGGCCTAAACACTGATTAAATAATTCCAGAGGTATTACTCTTAATTCATGGTTATCCTTTATGTGTTTCATCAGAAGGACATGTCATCAAAAATGTATAACCCGTAAGTCATACACTTCCACAATCCACATACTTAAATGATGCTCTGTCACTACAGATTATAACTACATTACATCTTTGACTTCAGACAGGATTCAAACAAATGGGATTACAATTATGGGTTCTGAAATTCAGATTCCTGGTTTGCCTGTGAATCATGTGGCTATTCCTATTGACATAACAGTAAAGGTAGGGGTATACTGAAAGGCATAGTATCAGAGAATGCAGTGCAGTCTCCTATCAACCCTCATTCCTACCCTTAAAGTATTACAGTACTTGCTCATACTAGTTTCTGATGCAAAAGTATATGTAACAACACAGAAATGTACTGACCTTTTAAGTGGTTTCCTCCAATTGCATAAAGTCTGTCATTCATTACAGCCAAAACGTGTATTGCCCGCTTTGTGTTCATGTCTTGTTTTCGAGCCCAGACATCCATGACTGGATCATAGCAATACAGCCATGGTACATATTCACCATTGTGCACCCCTCCTGTAAAATAGATACAGACATGGATGCATTTCAAGATATAAATCATGCCAGAGTGTTAATCTGAAAGCACTAATTATACTTTATTCATCTATTTATTTACTTCACTAATTTCTTTTTTTACCGGAAATACAGCTAGTCTAGACTTTCTCTTGTAGTCACATAACAAACATAGACACTAATACAGAAGCACAAACCAATAAATACAAGAATTTCAACAATCTTCAAATATATCAGATAAGTTCTTAACATTAAATAAATAAACAAATAAAACCAACTCCATTGACATGGATTTCTCAGCCTGAACTATGATGTACACTACCTCAGTTTGAATAACCACCCCAGTGCTTGGCCACTGGGCAGGACAGGTTTGGACTAAGCAATCATCAGCCTCTTCTGCTACCTGAGGGGTAGTATGTGGGACTTTCCATCGCACATCACAGAAACATGCTGTGATGGATGGGTACCAGAAGTTAACATTAAATGTATGTACCATTCAGCTGTGGTCTGCATAAGGACTGCATATGTAATCTAGACATAGACATGGGGAGGCACCATGGAAACTATGCTGTGAGCACTAAATGTTTGACCATAAAGCCCAAGCTGGAATGCAGAACTTTCAAGGAAAGATTCTGATTTCCTGAAGTATGACAAATACATGGTCTGACTATTGCCCTCCCCCAACATCATGTGGATTGACTTATAACACTAGGCACCACAAATGGTAGTCTCTCTGAGGAGAAGGAAGACTTCCCCATTGTGGTAGTGTGGGATGCTAAAACTTATGGAGATGAAAAGACGAAACAGTGATGTTGTCCAGCACAGCTTAAATGTTTAACAAGGACAATGACCCAAAACGCTGAACAAAACTTTTACTTGTTATTTTTAACAATGGGAGGGAAAAACTGTTATAGTAAAATTCCTGGCAGCCACCATATTTATATCCTTTAAAGCACATTTTTGTGTTGAAAGTTTTTTCTCTCTGGTATGGTTCAAACATAGAACCAGGCAGCAAATTATGTTTCTTTTTACTGGCAGAGGTCAAGAAACACATTGAATTTTATCACACAAATTTTATCATACAATGAAAAAAATCAGTGAACTAAGATGTCAGGAAATTAATCAAACACTAATAAATATTTACATAGACTGCACATCAAATTATCACTTTAGTAAAACAGTATGACTACATGAAAAATAAATAAGCAAATTATAATCCCACACCAGGTACTTGGATTCATTTTCCAGACATGATATGGCAGTACAGCATAAGTGGGGGTTACTTCACTTCTGAGTGTGCTGTCCTTCAGATGGGATGTTAAACTAGTATCCTAAATGCCTGAGTGATGGTAACTCAGGTGGATGTAAAAGATCCCAAGACACTTAATAAAAAATAGTAGGGATACATTTTTAACTTTTTACACATCTCAGTTTCATCATACATTTTATCTTTCCTTATGCTAACACACAAATGTATACTTTTGCATGCCAGTTTACATTTTTCCATACAGCTGGATTCATCTTATGCTTTCCTCCTGTCACATTTGAATTACTTATACAACAGATTCAGTATTCCATGTTACTGCACAACTTTTCACATCTTATTTTTTCATACATGCCAACCACTTATAAAATGTATTTTGTCTAACTGAACTGTTTCCTGCTAATTACAGTTTTCATAACATCCATGCAGTAACCTACTCATTTACTTTCTCTAGAAATCCATAATTATATATGCCTTTTAACCATGATTATAAATCTTTGTTTTTTTTTATTAAATTCTAGTCCTAAATGTTCAACAGTTTCTTTGATTTTGCATTTATTACATATCTTTATTCATGTCTTCATCTGCCCTTTTAAAAGCAGTTTATTAAGTGCAGGTCTCAACAATAAATCAGTATTCTCCCATTCTCTTTCAAATCTATCTGGTCTTTCTTTACAAGTACAATTTTATTTTTTCTTACACTGTGCAGGGTTCGACATAATAACGGTTTATCATTATTTGTTTACACCATTCTTTCTTTAAAGTGGGGTTTTACCTATGACAATCATCGATACTCTGTACTTCACAAGAAAATTCAATATTAAAAAATAACCATACAAAGACTGAATTCCAGCTGACAAACTCAATCTAGCCAGACAAGCTTCCAAGTCAATTTGAGAATAAACCCAGTCCTCGATCTATGACCTCATATTTTCCTATTTCAAAAGTTGAATAAAACCACTCAAGTCTTCCTTTTGGTTTTCGAAAGCTTTATTTTTGAAGAACGTCCAACATAGGTAGGTGAGCGCTGTGGCAAAAATCTATCTTTATTTTATTTCAGTTGTCTTGTAACAACTACTCCACAGACAGTCGGGGTACTTATACTCTGTACAGCATCAGCACATTAGGAATAAGTAAATACAGACATAAAAAACTCTATTTTTATTGGCTGACAGAGTTACATTTGTTTAGGCAGATACGGATACAAACTCTCTATTCTCATTGGTTAACAGTGTTACATTAATTTTGTACAGAGATGGACCTATGGGGGGAGATTGGCTGCGGTATAATCAGCTCTTCCAGAAGTAAGCTTCCTCAGACCTACCTATTAATCAAATGTGCAGGCAAACTAACACTCACTTGAAAAGTAATTAACTCGAGGTTTCTAAATTATAACCAAACTTATATTAACTTTAACCCAAGGAACGTTATCAAGGGTTGAATAATAGGACAGGACAATTTGGTGCCAGAATCTTAAACATCTTAAAAAAGTATTAAACAGGTGTCATGCCTTCTCATTTAAGTTAGTATCACCTTTACGAGTCAAGCTCGGAGAAGCCTTGGGTTACAGTCTCTCAACATGAGAATCCTCGGTGCTTATTTTCTGATAAATTCAGTATTAACAAATGAACATTCTCTCTTGCCAGTCCTTAACACATCCTATACAGTTTTGCATTTTACTGTCATATGTTTGTATAATGTATTCCTCTTCTTTTCATACTTAAAACAAATGCAGAAAGGTCCTGGGACACAAAACCAAAACTAAAAACAACAAAATGCACCCCCATGCAATCATGTGATGCTTCTCCAGCTGAAAAATGGATCCAAGCTGAAAGTAAAGTAAATCCTTTATTGTGTACAAAAATACAGTTTAGTACATACGGGTGGCACACTCCTTTATCATGCACTTTAGTCCCGAATACCCTTGGGACTTCATCAGAACAGATGGTAATCCCTGTGTTCTGCCTCATTTAAATACTAGATGAATGTCAAATGATAAGGAATCAATTAGTTAATGCTGTCTTAAAGACATAATGCCTTCCACATAAAAATAACATTAATGAGCTAGTGAGTATAGTGAATAAAGTGTATATAAATATATAAAATATGTAAAAATGAATTAAAAAAACAACCCCAGGTTCCCACACTTTAAAAATTACTTTCTTAATATTATCAACTAATCAGGTTACCAAAAACCCACAATAACAGTAAGCACACCATGTTACTACTGATAAAATTCACGCAACAATCATTGTTTTCGAGTGGAAAAATGGTTTAAAAAATAACACATATATTAATACTGAGTGTAAGAAATATAAAGAAACCTAATATTAAAAACAAATACTCCAATGTGCAAATGATATAAAATAGTGCATATAGACTTACTCTGAAAACTATAAACTCTCGCTGCGTGTCAAAGCTTGGCATTTCTTAATTTTAAAACTGGTAAGATTGATACCAGGAAAAACTGTTGCATTTAACATCATCTGCCATTGAAGCTCTCTGTACTACAGCTTGGTCTCCTACGCCCCTCCCTGGGATCATGGGGTACTACTTCCAAACTCCCAAAACGGAACTTTCTAACCTTCACAGAAAGAATAAAATCTTTATAAAATGCACTATTGGTGTTAGCTTTGTTGATATCCTACCAATGTTCATAAATCCTGTTTTTATGGGGCTTTTTGGTATTACCAATGTAAAATGTGGGGCATGAATCACATCTGGCTATATACACTAATCGACTAGTATTGCAATTCCCATAAGATAAAATAACATGGTGTCTGTGCAAGTCATTTAAAAATATTTTATGTTTCTGAATAACAAACTCACACTGCCAACATCTACCACAGTGTTGGGTACCTTTGTTGTTGATACCTCCCACTTGTCTACTGTTAGTCTCAAATAAGTTCTTACAAGTTAGCTGTTGTTCTATATACAAAAATCTGGGGATTACACTAAGATCCTGACTAATTCTTTATTATGTCTGAATATCATCCAGTTGCTACTAATAAACTCTTTCACCTTGTCAGAATCTACACTGTAAGGTAAAATCAAGGCTCGCTTAAGTCGATTAAAATTTCTCTGGTCTTCATGCCCATTAACACTAGTCATGTTCAATATGTTATCATGTGTCACTGGGCCATTTCCTAATAGGGGTGTATATTTATCACCCCATCCATTGTATATGTCTAATCTTAGCTGTTTAACCATAGGTGGTGGATAACCTCATTCTAAAAACATATGTTCCAGTTATATCAAATTATTTTTTCTATTTTCACTCAAAAACAATAATTGTTGCATGGATTTATCAGTAGTGACACTATGTGTGTTCACTGTTATTGTGGGTGGGTTTTTGGTAACCTGATTAGTTGACAGTACTAAAACAGTAATTTTTTTTTAAGTATGGGGACTTGGGGCTACTTCCGCGGTGGTGCAGTGGTAGCGTTGTTGCCTCACAGCAAGAGGTTCTCCCGTTCGATTCTCGGCTGGAGTGCGGGGAGTGCCTTCTGTGTGGAGTCTGCATGTCCTCCCCACGGTTGGGTGGGCATTCGAAAGACATGCGTAAATGGGTGTGCCTTCGTTGAAGGTTGAACGTCGAGCTGGCACCTCGCTGATCGTGAAAAATCTACTGCCAATCATTAGTGGACCGGAGTTCCGCTGTGGCGACCTCTAACCGGGAAAAGCCGAAAGACAACAAGTCAACAACAACTTGGGGTTGGATTTTAGTTCATTTTACATATTTTATATGTTGTTGTTTGTCTTTCGGCTTTTCCCAGTAAGGGGTCGCCACAGCGGAACTCCGGTCCGCTAATGATTGGCAGTAGATTTTTACAA
This sequence comes from Protopterus annectens, assembly GCF_019279795.1. Lineage (NCBI taxonomy): Eukaryota > Metazoa > Chordata > Ceratodontiformes > Protopteridae > Protopterus > Protopterus annectens. Next base: position 748,680,807 of record NC_056751.1, read on the forward strand.
AACGCCAGCTCAACGCTCAACCTTCAACGAAGGCATGCCCATTTACACACGCATGTCTTTCGAACGCTACCCAACCGTGGGGAGGAAATGCAGACTCCACACAGAAGGCACTCCCAAGCCCAGCCAAGAATCAAACGGGAGAACCTCTTGCTGTGAGGTAACAACGCTACCGCCGTACCACCGCGGCATCCTATTTTTACATATTTTATATATTTTTTTAAATCTTTTATTCACCTATAATATGAAGTTATGTACTTACCATAACGTTCCATGTGAGTTGTTATTCTCGAATTCATTCTTACTGATGGGTTTGGAGCCAATCATTGGCTCCAATTCGGTCAAATAGCAAAGCTCGAGGTCTCAAACAGCTCAAGGCCAATGCCCTATCCCACAATGCACCACTACATTCCCCAGATCTTGTTTGCTGCCAACTAGAAACCTATCCCAAATTTCAAGGAAATCATAAAATCCATGGAGAAAGGACACCCTCCAGGAAAACTAAAACTAGCGTGGAACCTCTCGTGCTTCCAGACATAGGAAGGGGGTAGGAGGGAGGGTAGTAATAATGAAGGTGAGAATAACAACTCACATGAAATGTTATGGTAAGTACATAACTTCTTAATGTGAAGTTGTTTAATCTCGCCTTCATTCTTACTGATGGGTAGCATCCCCAGCGCCACAATCTTGGGTGGCTCACAGGAGTACCTGTTTCAGGACAGCAGATCCAAATGAAGCTCTGTCCCTAGAGGCCTTGTCCACTTTGTAATGAGATATAAAGGTATGTGGATTTGACCAGGTGGCAGTTGCACAAATAGAATCTATAGGTAATCTGGTCAAGAAGGCTGCAGAAGTAGACACCGCCCTTGTAGAATGAGCCTTGACCTTATTATGTAATGCAATACCCGTTTCACTGTAGATGAAGGAGATACAATCAGAAAGCCATTTCGATAAGGTAGTTTTAGAGACAGGTGCACCCTTTTCTTGAATCTGAGAAGGAGACAAACAGCTGATCAGCCCTTCTGAGATCTTTTGTTCTGTCCAAATAAAAGCAAAGTTGTCAATGCCCGTCAAGTTTGTGAAGCATATACTCCAACTGGTTTGAATGGTTGGTAAAGAAAATAGGTAACTCAGTCGTCTGATTCAGAGTAAATTCTGAACATACTTTGGGTAGAAATGATGGATTCGCCCTGAGGGAAACCCTATTTTTATGAAATATTAGATAAGGTGGCTTAATAGAAAGGGCTTGCAACTCTGAAATTCTGCGTGCTGATGTAATGGCCACCAAGAAAATGGTCTTCCAAGAAAGATACTTCAACTCACAAGAAGAGGCGGGTTCAAAGGGCAGAAGAATAATTTTGGATAAAATTAGATTTAAGTTCCAGGGAGTCATTGGAGATCTGATCGGTGGTTTTAAGTACATCGTACCCTTGAAAAAGGCCTTAGCCAGCTTATGAGACATGATACCATTTTCGGATGCACCTAAATGAAAATTAGAAATAGCAGTGAGTTGGACTCGAATGGTTACTGCTGCAGCCCCTTCATTGAACAGTTTTGTTAGGAATTCCAGTATATCTGACATAGTCACCTGGAAAGGGTTAATGTTATTCTGTTGTGCCCAGATGTAAAACCTTTTCCACTTACTGAGGTAAAGTTTCCTAGTCGAAGATTTGTGAGACGACAATAGGGTATGTAGCGCTTCTTCTGATAAATTCTGGACCCTGGCTATTCTGGGAATTGGAGCAGCCAAGCTGTCAGTTTGATGGACTAAAGAGAGGGATAAAGAGCTCCTGATGAGTGGGTCAACAGATCCGGCACTAGGTCCAGGATTCAAGACTCCTCTAGTAGATGAGGCTTCAGAAAGGGAAACCAAATTTGACGAGGTCAATATGGGGCAATTAAGATAAGTGTCCTGACCAGAAAACTGGCTTTCTGCAAAACTTTGGGAATCAGTGGAAAGGGAGGAAAGGCATAAAGGAGTCCCGGAGGCCAATCGTGGACAACTGCATCCCTCTGGGATTGTCCCTGTTGAGGGATCAGGGCAAAGTAGTTGCTGCACTTGGTGTTTGTGGAGGTGGCAAAAAGTTTGCAGCAAGGCTGGCCCCATCTGCGGAAAATCATTTTCGCTATTAAGTTCTTGACAGACCACTCGTGAGGTAGCAGAATAGCTCTGCTGAGTCTGTCCACTATTACGTTGGCTCTCCCCAGGATGTATGCTGCAATCAGAAAACGCTGGGTGGACTCTGCCCAATTCCATAATCTCAGAGCCTCTCGACACAGGGGGTAGGATTTGGTTCCTCCTTGTTTTTTTAAGTACCAGACTACTGACATGTTGTCCGACTGGACTGCAATCGTGCCAAGGGGAAGAGAGTCTTAAAACACCTGCAACGCCAGAAGAACCACTCTCATCTCCAGTCTGTTTATATGCAAATGAGCCTCGTGAGCCTGCCAAGTACCTTGGGCTGTCCATCCCTGATAATGCCCCCCCCCACCCAATCAGGGAGGCATCCGTGGTTACCGTTGTGACTGGAGAGGGAAGAACAAATGGGCGGCCCAAAGTCACCATTTCCGACGTTAGCCACCAGTGAAGGTCTTTCTTGCAAGAGTCGGTAATCAAGACTAGATGATTCAAGGGTAATTCCTGAAAGGTCCATTGCGTGAATAGCAGCTACTGAAGAATGTACATGTGGAATCTCACAAGGGGTATTGCAGTAATCACTGCTGCCATGGTGCCAAGTTATGCTGGTACTTTTCACTTTGACAGGAGGTCCACAATCTGTTGTTGGAGGACAATCACTCTTTCAGGAGGGAGCTTCAGGGACATGCTGACCATGTCTAAGTCTGCTCCTATAAAGACTGTACGCTGCAACAGCAATAAGGCAGACTTTTTAAAATTTATCATAATTGCCAGCTGTGAACATAGATCCCTGGTAGCGTCCCTTGCCTGAATAAGCTGATGCCTGGTGGGGGCGGTAAGGAGCCAGTTGTCCAAGTAAGGAAACACCTGGATTCCTAAATGTCTCAAGTGAGCCATGACCACTGCCATGCATTTGGTGAACACTGTGGGGGTTGTAGTGAGACCAAAGGGCAGTGCCCAAAACTACAAATTACTGGCTCCCAGCTGGAAGCGCAGATGATCCCTGGATGGCCTGGCCATTTTGATATGGTAGTATGCATCCTAGAGATCGATAGAGCACATCCAATCATCCTTCCCAAAAAATGGGAGAATGGACTGAAGCGTGACCATCTGGAACTTCATCTTCACCACATATTTGTTGAGTCTGCTGAGGTCCAGAATAGGTCTTCAGTCCCCTGTTTTCTTTGGTACCAAAAAGAACCTTGAGTAAGTTATGGATCCTTGCTGGTCTGCTGGGACTGGCTGGATTACTCTTTTTTGCAATAGTTTCTGGACTTCTACAGATGCTACATCCTGTAGACTGGGTGGAACATCTGGGATTCCTTTTGCTGGTCTGGGGTAAGACTGAAAAGGGATAGAATATCCTCTGGATATAACGTTTTGTACCCATTGGTCTTCTGAGATATTTAGCCAGGCGCCTAGGTACAAAGACTAACGTCCCCCGACTGCCTCCAGAGCAGGACAGTCGGGCCTCCTTTCAGGAGTGCTGATAGGGTTTCCCAAGGAACTGATCCCTGTCATCCTGGTTCTGTGGGCTCCCTCTGCCACGTGTGTGTCATCTTCCACCATTGCCTCCCCCTCTGCCCCTGGAGGAGGCTTCACCATGTGAGTTCAGAAAGGCTCCTTGGGTCTTACAGAGCCACATTTTCCCATCCCGTTGACCTTTGGGATAAGGTCTAGTAGGGGTAGAAAAACTGACTCCAATGGCAGACAGAGTCTTACCATCTTGCTCACATCTGGTGAGGGTCTTTTTGACTTTTGGTCCAAATAAGGAGGAACCATCGAAAGGGGCATTCCCAAATGACGACTTAAAAGGTTCCGCAAAAGAACATAAGTGCATCCAGGAATGTCTCCGCAGAGCAATTCCTGTTCCCACAGCCCTACTCATTCAATCAGCTGCATAAGACATGAGGCGCATGGACGAGTTTACAATGGAATTGAGGGTAGCAAGCTGAGACGTCACCTTGTCTGCCACCGAGTTGGCTACTGCACCCTGGAGAGTATCTCCAAACTCCTTGAGGAGATCTCTTTGTAGACGTGTGAAGTGGGTCAGTTAGTTCAATGACCGAAGTGCAAAGGTCGTAGAACTGAACATGCGCTTCCCGAATCTGTCCAATATCCTAGACTCTCTGATAGGAGGATGGACAGATGTAGAGGTCTCCGACATCTCCTTTTTAGTGGCTGCCACCACCACCATGGCATCAACAGGTATAGGTTTAGATAAAAAAGCCTTGTCACGGGGTGCTGATATGTACTTGTTTGGCCTTCTAGGAACAGGCTCCATAGAATCTGGTGACTCCCATGCCCTTCAAGATAAAAGATCCATCAACTCATCAAAGGGCGGAGATACCCAAGAGGTGGAGGGTTGGGACCCGAAAGCCTTCAGGTGCACTGATTTGCCCTCGGTAGGGTTTTGGGGCTGCCAGTCCCCCATCTGCTTAAGGATCTCAAGGATATCCCCGAAGGAAATATCCTCAGAGGGGGACGTTGGGGACCCTTCCGATTCCTCCAAATCGGTGTCCGACGTGATGGATTCCTAAGGAGAATCCAGATGTCTCCTCTTACATAATCTCTTCCGAGGGACCTCCTCAGTGGGAATCTCTGGGGAGGCCTCAGAAGAGCAGGGTTCCCCCAAAGGGGCATCCTGAGGCTCTGGGTCCCAGCGCTTATGGTGAACCTGTGGAAGCAGAGAAGAAGCAGGCACCTTGTAGGAGGAGGTGGCCATGTCAGAAGTTGTGGAAGTCCAAGGGGACAAAGCCCTCCTCATGGCATTGAAGGCCCCATGGCTCCGATGTGAATAAGCACCTGGGTCCGAAGACACAGAGGACTCCTCCCGCACCAGAACTGCCGGCTCCAAGCCCAAGGTAGGAGCCGAACTCATCCATGCCAAAGCTCCAAGAGGAAGAGTCAGAACCGACGCATCGGTTCGACTCCCCCAACCCCCGGAACCGACAGGAGAGTGTCGGCTCCCAGATTCCACCACCAGAGCAGAAGATATCAGGGTGGTTGGTACCGAGAGGTCAGAAATGAGTGTCGGCACCGACGGTTCCACCAACGACTGAATGGCCCCCTCCGGCTCCGAAGTCTCGATTTGAGTTGTAGAAGGAGCAACAACAACAGCAATGGACTTTGTCGGTTCCAAAGCAGCAAGAGTGAAACCGACAGAATTTTAGCAAGAGCTGGATCCTGTAAAAGTCTCTGCACCACTCGGTCCACATCTGAAAGTCTGGAAGCCTAAGAGGAGACCATCGACGGAGCTGGTGACCTCAGAATCGGGGAACTCAAAGAAGGAGATACTGGTTCAAAGACTGGGGACCGGCTCCTACCAGCAACCTGAACGGTCAGTTCCAATGACACTGGAGCTGAGACCGTAGCCTTTTTTGTAGTTTTCGATACCGAAGAGCCCTTTGGAACCGAACCAGATGAAGAGGCTGGAGAAGAGGGTTTTGGTTGACCAGGAGCCGAATCCAGGTTTGATTGAAAGGCCAACTTGATTAACCCTCGCTCCACTAACTTATGCTTCCTCTCGGGTAGCACCCTGGAACAAAACCCATGACAAATAGCACAGACCTCTTGAAAATGTACCTCACCCAAACAGTACACACATGTAGAGTGCCCATCTGTAATAGACATCTTCTGGTTACATTTTGGGCATCTCTTAAAACCAGATTTAGCCTTTTCTGACATTAAAGAAGTAAGCACACAACAATTACAATAACCAAAAGTAAGCCTAACCAGCTAAAGTATATGAAGGCAGCTAACTTTAAGCTGTTATAGAAGCCCTACAGGCTAAGGAAAACAAAAGAGCCAAAAAACGGCCAAAAGCCTAACCGGCTAACAAACAAAAAAATTTCACCAAAAACTGCAAAGCCTAACTCGGCTTGGGATACAGCTGAACCAGAAAAACAGGAACACGCCCAACTAGAGAAAAAAGAGAATAAGCTATCTGCTAACTATGAAAAATCCCAAAAATGGATAAACAGAAAACAGCACAATATAGTAATCTATCTAACTAACAATGCACAAATAAACTGTTTTGAAAAATTTTCTCTGAAAATTACAAACTTATCTCTCCAACGACCAAGAGCTGTAGAGAACACCCGATCAGTTGCAGCGGCAAACTAGAGCTGGGAATGTAGTGGTGCACTGTGAGATAGGGCTTTGGCCTCGAGCTGTTTGAGATCTGGAGCTTTGCTATTTGGCCGAATCAAAGCCGATGATCGGCTCCAAACCCATCAGTAAGAATGAAGGCGAGATTAAACAACTTCACATCATTTTATTCACTTTACTCACTAGCTCACTTATTTTTTATGTGGAAGGCATTATGTCTTTAAGACAGCATTAACTAACTGATTCTTTATTATGTGACAGTCATCTAGTATTTAAATGAGGCAGAACATAGGGATCACCATTCTGTTCTGATGAAGTCCTGAGGGTATTCGGGACTAAAGTACATGATAAAGAAGCGTGCCACATGTATGTACTAAACTGTATTTTGTACACAATAAAGGATTTACTTTACGTTCAGCTTGGATCCATTTTTCAACTGGAGAAGCCTCACACGATTGCCCAGGGATGCAGTTTGTTATTCATTTTATACTTCATTTCTTAGTATTTAATGCAAATTTACAGATTCCAAATGAACAACAGGTTTTATTAAAACCATGCAAGCTTCCTTTACACTTCTGATTACAAATAATCCCTCTTTTAACGAGATTCAATCCTGTTCCCTAAAATACAAGTTCTAGTAGCTTTTTCTTTGACACTGTAGGAAACATATACACACTTCCTCTATAAACAAATCTTTGCATTGCAATATGTTTATCAAACATATATTTCTATTTATATGTTAACTGAACTAGTCTCCACACTTTAGCTTATTTCTTTTATCAAATCTTTCCACTTAATGAATATAATGTTACCAACCTTTGCTCTTAACACTGATTATTCTTGTTTGCTAAAATATATTGCTCCTATTTTTACGGGTTTATATCAGAACATTGAAGGCTGATAAGTCCGTAGCTCACAACTTCGAACTTCAAACCCCGAAAGCTGGCAACATTGAACCACAGAACGGAAATCGCCATAGAGTGCGGGAAGGGAATATTTCCCTTTACTGCATTATAGTGCGATCTCAGAGTTGGTATATTTAAGTAGTGGGGGGGTGTGGGGGGTGCAGGGCGGCTTGTCCCCCGGCATAGAGCATTTTTGTTTTGGGTAGTTAATATTTTTTTTTGTACATTCGATGTTGTCAGCTTTCGAGGTTTGCAGTTCGAAGTTGTGATCTTCGGACTTGTAAGCTTTCGATCATCTGGTATAGACCCTATTTTTACATATCTTGAAATACTTAATGTTAATCATATATTTTTCAACTCCACTTCTACCTCATATGTCATTCATTTCATCCATTCTTTATTTTCTGTTACTATCACTAAATCATCTGCAAATCACATCAATAATAGCATTTTTATTCTTGCTCTCATCTCACACATTATATCCATTTCTACATGTATCTTCCACCTGATTTACTACTTAGAAATCTGCTGTTTTCAAAATGTATTTTGTTAGTTTTGAATGATGTCTCTCTCTCTCTCTCTCTCTCTAGCCCTTTTCCCTTCAAAAAACAGTTAAGGTCATCTCCACATATCATTACTCCTTTAAACAATATAGATTTTCTTTGTCTTTTATTGGAATATGCACATTAATGACCCTAACAGACTTCCTGTTATGTAAACAAACACATTCTAAGATGCCCACAGGCATCCATAAAACATAATTTATAACATTTAACATAAATTCTGTTTTAACTAGTATTATTACTTCCAGGCATTTCTCTAATCAAAATGACCAATCACCTCTTTGCCTTAAATTATCCTTAATTTTTCCCGTTCTTGTTCTTGTCATCCCTTTTGGTAAAAACTCTGTATCCATGAACTACCACATAGGCGGTAGTCTACTTAACACCGAAAGTGTGATAAGAGACCTTGGGCCACAGGTGGACAGTAGTCTCTCATTTAATAATAACATAGCCACAGTAGTCAGGAAATCCTTCTACGTGGCACACCTCATCACAAAAGGTTTCTCATCCAGGAAAAAAGAGGTCATTGTTCCCCTCTACTCATCACTCATTAGACCCATTATAGAGTACAACGCCCCTTTTGGTATGTACCTCACAAGACATCTACAACAACTGGAAAGGCCACAGAAATACCTCACAAAGAGGATTACTGGCCTCAAACAGATGCCCTACGCAGACCATCTAAAAAAATTCCAGCTTTGCTCTGTTGCATATCGCCTACTCAGAGGCGATCTCTGCCTAACATACAAAGCTATGTCAAACCCAGAGCTGTTGGACATGCTCCACATAAAGAAATCCCAATCCCTCCGAGCTACACGCTCTACGGACATAAACCTTGTCACCACAATAAACAGAACATGCTAGAGGGATAGATTCCTGTCTCAAAGACTTCCCATACTGTGGAACAAACTACCTATCTATATCATACAAAGCTCCTCATTAGCACTCTTCAAGAAAAATATTGATGATTGGATGGGAGATAGGAAATCCACCCAGGGGATCACTTCTGTGGCTCTGCTTGACAGGGGCACAGGAAAATAATTTTCTTGGGTGGCAAAAGCCAGGGCACTGTTTGGCTAGGCTTATATAGGCCCTAGGGCCAATAGCCTAGTACCTACCTATGAACCTATGAAACATGTAAAACATCATAAAGCAAAAAAAAACTGCTTCTTTAACCAGTGAAGAACAGCATCATCTTACAGTACATGTTATAATGTTATGTTTACATTTAAATTTTTAATTTCATAAGTCACTATACTTTCTTATAATAACATTTCTTTTTTTACAACTTTTAACTGTAGGTCCAATTTACTCTTCCTTCTCATATCTCTTCTTTTCCATTTTTGTTACCTGAATCTGTCTCTATTTGTACACTTAAAGCAACATACTTGTTCTCAGCATGAACCGCAAACACCTTATTTTTCTCTTCAGTTCAACCACTATTTTATTCCACTATCATTTGAACTTGAAGCATCACTTTTTTTCTTTTTCTAAGTTACTACCTGGAGGCATAAGAACATTTTTTCAAAATCATTTTCTTGTTCATCATTTTAATGACAGACTCTCATTTTCTATATTTGAATACATTTGTTGTATCCTTTCACTTTCAAACTGTGAATGACCATCCATCCAAAAGTGTTGTTTCAGCTTGCACTTAATATATTCAGTCACAGAATATGTTTTAGATGCCTCCCCCAACATACACATCTCACATCTGCATTTCCCACAGTCTTTTATATAAAATGACCCAGTTCTCCACAGAACTAACTGCACTTAGACTGGTTATAGTAAAGCATGGTACTTTCCCCTCCTTAAATCACTACATCATTTGATAATTGCAGCTAAGCAATATTTTTCAAAGTCAAATCTAAAACAACAGTCTAATCCCCTATCCAAAACCTGTCCATATCACAAATCATCATTTTACAAAGTTTATCTAAACTGTCATATTTGCTGACCTAATCTGTGCAGTCATTCTTTTGCATTTAGTAATGCCAAACATTGGACTATATAATTTAACCAAGCTGATATATCTTCCAATTCATTAAACATTTTTGAAATTACAAAAGTGGCAACATTGTCTAATGTAACACTGTAAAGCTCCTCAATGCTTAACCTTACCATTACCCCCATAGCAAAAAAGTTGAAGGAACTTTACCGAAAACGCATGCCTTTCAAGAGCTATTTCAGTCATAAAAGTGAAATGTTAAATGTTTTTTCTCATCTCCAGGCTTTTATATTTTTGTTTTAAAATCTGTACTGGCTACTGTCACTGAAGTATAGGAAGGCTGTGTAACTTCTGAAAATTTTAATGAACATCCCACATAGAACAGCTGGCTTCTGTCATCTTCTAAGCCCTTGGTTCTGCACAACTGCACATAATTCAACTGAATCTGCTCACTATTGGTTTGCACTTGTAATGCAACACCATAACATCACCATACAAAACACATTTCTTTATTTGTTCATAGGACAGTCCTTAATTATGGCTGCCTCGTATTCAGCGACTAGCTCATTTACACATTTAATCACCTCATTTGAATTCTCAGAAAGTACAGTTGTGTACACTTACCATAAATGTAGATGTTTGAGTGTATTCACTGTTACAGTCATTACATTTGGGTAATCTGCTAGCAGGTTGCCCTCAGTCAGCCTGAATAACAAAGTCTTGGGTCCTGCGTCAGTTGCTGTCTCCTCTTCCATGACGTCAGGTCGTCAGGGGCATAAAACATGCAGCCGATGCCATTTTAATCAGTTTTTCTTGCCCCAGATGTCAGGTGCCCCCCAAATGGGGAGCAAACATATATAAATAAACTGTAAATATATAAATGCATCTTAGAAACATAAAATTTACCTTCAACTAAAAGCAAATACACCACAAAGGCTTTTGAGTATAGTGAAGGAAAGAAAAGGTATAGAATGGGGGATAGCGGGTGGGTAACCCGAACTGCAACAGTGAATACTCTCGAACATCTACATTTATGGTAAGTGTACACAACTGTACTGTGTTCTTCGTGTTTCACTGTTGCAGTCATTACATTTGGGTAGAATCCCAAAGCTATTGATGGGAGGATGGAAATAAACAGCATTAGGAGCAGCTATAAGGCCCTGCAGGACTGCAGTGGCAAAACCTGCCCTAGATTTAGAGAAGTGAGGAAAATGATAATGCTTTGTGAACGTATGAACAGAGTTCCAAGTAGCAGCTTCTAGAGTGTCTTTGGTTGGGACCCCTCTGAGAAAAGCTGCTGAAGTAGAGGCAGCCCTGGTGGAATGGGATCTGATCCTCTTGGGCACAGGCTTACCATGGTTCAAATAGCAGAAACAAATGCAATGGCTTATCCATTTAGAAATAGTCTGCTTTGATATAGCCTTCCCCTTTGATCCTGCAGCAAATGCTACCAGTAATTGCTCAGACTTTCTTAGAGATTTTGTCCTGTTTAAGTAGAATCTTAGTTGTTTTGTGCACTTCCAATGAATGCAGAATCCACTCCCCCTTGTTCTGCGGATTTGGGAAAAAAGTTGACAGGTGAATGGTCTGGAAGAGCCACACTGGATACCACCTTAGGCATAAAGGAAGGGTTGGTCCTGAGGGCCACCCTGTCTGGGTAAAATATAATGAAAGGCTCCACTGCCATGACAGCCTGTAGTTCTGAAACTCTTCTAGCTGAAGTGACTGCCAAAAGAAAAGCTGTCTTCCAAGATAGAAATTTTATATCCGCAGTAGCTGCTGGTTCAAAAGGAGGCAGGGTGAGTTTTTCCAGCACAAAATTGAGGTCCCATGCAGGAGTTGGTGCTCTCCTGGGAGGCCTTAAATTTTTGGTCCCTCTGAGATACTGTTTTAGCAGTGGATGAGAAAAGAGGGGAGGCTGTGTGTTGTAATGAGCTGAGATGGCAGAGGCATGTATTTTTATTGAAGAAAAGGATAGGCCCTTGTCAAGCATCTCAGTTAAGTATTGTAAAATCTGAGGAATATTGGGCCTTGCTGTGTCTATTCCTTGTGTTTGGTTCCAAGCACAGAATCTCTTCCATTTATCAGCATAAGATTTTCTAGTAGTAGGCCTTCTGGCTTCCAAAATGACATCCATCACAGGTTTACTGAGAGGTGTGGTTTGAACAATTAGTTGATTAGTCATGCTGCAAGATTCAGAGTTTGGAGCTGAGTGTGCAGAATTTGATAGTTCTGCTGAGACAGTAGATGAGGTGTTTGAGGCAAGTACCATGGAGGAAGGTGTGACATGTTCCTTAGCAGCGGGTACCAGTGTTGGCGAGGCCAGTCCGGAGCAATTAGAATCATTTTTGTTTTTTCCTGTCTGACGTTTAGTAAGACCTTGGAGAGTAGAGGCAGAGGGGGAAAGGCATAGACTGATAGATCTTTCCAGCTGAAGGACAGAGCATCCACTTTCTATGCTTTTTTGTGATGAGTTCTTGTGCAGAATTTGTCCAACTGATAGTTTTGGGGAGAGGCAAATAGATCTATGTCTGGGCTTCCCCATTTCTGTGTTAACATGCTGAAGATTTGTGGATCCAGTTTCCATTCATGCAGGTCCATAAGATTTCTGCTTAGGTCGTCTGCTAGAGTATTTTGCTTTCCTGGCAGGAACTGAGCTTGAAGATGTATTTGGTAGGTCAAGGCTGTGTTCCACAAGGCCATGGCTAGTCTGCAAAGGGGGTAGGAATGGGTACCCCCCTGCTTGTTTATGTACCACATAACTGTGGTGTTGTCCGTCTTTATCAGTAGTTGTCCTGGATGAAGTAAGTCCTTGAAGGCTGTCAGAGCAATCTGAACAGCTAGCATTTCTTTCTGGTTGATATGCAGAGGCATTTGGTTTGGGCTCCATTTGCCCTATGCATCTCCCTGCCAGGTGCCCCCCCCCCCCAAGCATAGTCTGATGCATCTGTAGTTAGGGTTTGGGTGGCAGGGGGTAGAGTGAAAGACAGTCCCTTGTTCTGGTGACATGTCTTTGCCCACCAAAGAAAATCCTGTTGTAGGCAGGGAATGAGAGGAATCATTGTTTCCAGGCTGTGACAATGTTGACTCCATAAACTTTTTAGGTACCATTGTAGTTTCCTCGTATGCAGTCTCGCATATGGAATTAGTAGAATGCAGGATGCCATGAACCCCAAAGCCTGCAGAATTTGTCTTGCAGATAACTGGGGTTTTGTTGCCATTTGATTGAAGTATGTTGTCAATTGTATTTGTTTGTCTGGCGTGAGGTAAGCCATCTGGGCAGTTGTATTCAAGCTTGCACCCAGGAATGTAATTATTTGAGAGGGTACCATTTGTGATTTCTTTTCGTTTATGGTGTACCCTAGGCATGCTAGAAGCCTTTTTACAAATGCCAGATGTTGAAGTAGAGTGTCCTTGTCCTCTGCCTGAATGAGACAATCGTCCAGATAAGGATAAATTTGAATGTTTCTTTGTCTGCAGAATGCAATTACTGGTGCCAGGCACTTTGTAAAGACCCTGGGCGCAATAGATAAGCCAAAGGGCAGTGCAGGGAATTGGTAATGCAAAAAACCTGCTTTGAAGCAGAGGTATCTTCTGCAAGATTCCCTTATTGGGATATGCAGGCATGCCTCTTTTAAGTCTAGGGTTACTAACCAAGCATTCTTGCCTAGCATAGGCAGTAGCTGTTGTAAAGTCAACATTTTGAATTTTGGAATGTCCAGGAACGTGTTTAGAATCGATAAGTCCAGTATTGGACGCCATGAATTGTCTTTTCTGGGTACAAGGAACAGTCTTGAATAAAATCCTTGTCCTTTTTCCTTTTCTGGTACCGGTTGAATAGCCCCCATATCCATGAAGGACATGACTTGTTTCTGGGCTTCTGCCCACTGGTTTTGTGGCAGATCCGGCCATCCGTTTGGGATTGGCAAAGTATGGAAATGAAATCTGTACCCCTGGGATACTATATTTAATACCCACTTGTCCTGGGTTATTAACTGCCAATTTTGAGCATTAAGTGCTAGTTTTCCTCCTGGGGGGCTGCTAAAAGATAAGTGTTTGGAGATGGTAGAGGAAAGTCATTGAGACTGTTTAGTGTAAGGTTGTGCTTTGACCTGTAAGATCCCTGTGATTGATATCTGGAGCCTTTTGAGCGCCTAGGTTTGCCCTGAGTGGCTCTGTTGGACACAGGAAAGGACCAGTTTTTAGTAGGCCAGTAACTACTGAACCTGGGTAGCTGCACTTGCAAGAAATCTTTTACAGTTTGCATAGATTTAGTTTGTCTTCCATTTTCTTTAAAACCTCTTCTGCCTTACTACCAAACAGAGTATCATGCTGCAAAGGGGCATCCAACAATTTAGCTTTAACATGATCAGGCAGATTTTGCTCCTTGAGCCAGGCAATGCCTTCTTATCACAAATCCAGTAACGGCAGCCCTACAAGAGGCCTCCAAGGAATCAAAAAGTACAGTTGTGCACCTACCATAAATGTAGATGTTCGAGTGTATTCACTGTTGCAGTCATTACACTTGGGTTATCCTGCTGGCAGGCGACCCGTAGTTGGGCCGAGTTCCAAAGTCTTGGTCCAGCATCGGTTGCTGTCGCCTCTTCCCTGACGTCAGTGCGCCAGGGGTATAAAAGTTTCAACTGACGCCATTTTATTCAGTTTTTTTTGCCCCAGATGTCAGGTTCCCCCAGATATGAAGGCTGTAAAGATAAAAATATGCCAAACAACCATGCATATATTACTAAAAACATTTCCTTCTTCTAAAAACAAAGACACCACATAGGTTGTATAGAGTTGAGAAGTACAGAATAGTCCCAGCAAAGAGGGGGATGGTGGGTGGGTAACCAGGACTGCAACAGTGAATGCACTCGAACATCTACATTTATGGTAGGTACACAACTGTACTACGTTCATCGTGTTTCACTGTTGCAGTCATTACACTTGGGTAGAATCCCAAAGCTGAGGTAGGGTGGCTGGGTCTAGATTGGATTTGGCGAGGCTAACAAGCCCTGCAGGACTGCAGTGGCAAAGCCTGCTCTAGATTTTGAGTAGAGAGGAAGGTGGAAGTGCTTGGTAAAAGTGTGCACTGAGCTCCAGGTTGCAGCTTCTAATATGTCTTTGGTTGGTACCCCTCTGAGGAAAGCTGCTGAAGTGGCTTCTGCTCTGGTAGAATGAGGCCCAATGGTCTTGGGCACAGATTTGCCATGCTGTGCATAACAGAAGCGGATGCAGTGTCCTATCCATTTGGAGATTGTCTGCTTTGTAATAGGTTTTCCTTGTGATCCTGCAGCATATGCCACAAACAGTTGTTCGGTTTTTCTGAAAGCTTTTGTTTTGTCCAAGTAAAATCTTAGCTGCCTGTGTATATCCAAAGAGTGCAGAAGTCTTTCCCCTTTATTCTAGGGATTTGGGTAGAAAGTAGGCAAATGAATAGTTTGGTTTAAGGCCACATTGGAGACCACTTTTGGCATGAATGTTGAGTTCGTCCTTAGAGAAACCCTGTCCTGGTGAAAAATGAGGAAAGGCTCCACAGCCATCAGTGCCTGTAACTCTGAAACTCTTCTTGCTGAAGTTATTGCTAGGAGCAGAGCAGTTTTCCATGACAAGAATTTTAGGTCAGCTGTGCTGGCTGGTTCAAATGGAGGCAGTGTTAGTTTTTCTAAAACAAAATTGAGGTCCCAAGTAGGTACTGGTGCTCTCCTAGAGGGTCTTATATTCTTTGCCCCTCTGAGGTATTGTTGAAGTAGAGGATGTGAAAAAATAGGAGGATCCGTATTGTAATGAACTGAAATGGCAGAGGCATGGATTTTAATTGAGGAAAAGGATAGGCCTTTGTCCAACATCTCAGTCAAGTATTGTAAAATCTGAGGTATATTACGGACCAGAGGGTCGAGCCCTTGTGCCTGGTTCCAAGCACAGAATCTCTTCCATTTTTCCACGTAAGATTTCCTAGTGCTGGGTCTCCTGGCTTCCAAAAGTACATCCATAACAGCTTTAGTGAGAGGTGCAGTCTGAGTAGCTACATTATCTGCCATGCTGCCAGGTTTAAGGTTCTGCGTTGACTGTGCAGAATCTGATTGTTTTCCTGTGTCAGAAGATGAGGGATTTGAGGTAGAGGCCAAGGTGGGCCTTGGGACAAAATCTTTAGGATTGGGTACCAGTGCTGGCGTGGCCAGTTTGGGGCAATCAGGATCATTTTTGGCCTCTCCTGTCTGACTTTTAGAAGCACCTTGGTGAGAAGAGGCATCGGAGGAAAGGCATAGACTGTCAGGTTTTTCCAGTTGAAAGATAGAGCATCCACTTTCCATGCTTGAGAGTGATAAGTCCTTGTACAAAATTTCTGTAACTGGCAATTGTGAGGGGAAACAAAAAGATCTATGTCTGGGCATCACCATTCCCTTGTTATCGTGTTGAACACTTGTGGATTTAGCTTCCATTCATGAGGATCCATGAAATGTCTGCTTAGTTTGTCTGCCAGTGTACTTTTTGTTCCTGGCAGGAATTGTGCTTGCAGATGTACCTGGTAGGTCAGTGCTGTGTTCCACAAAGTCATGGCTTGTCTGCATAGGGGGTAGGAATGTGTGCCCCCTTGCTTGTTTATGTAACACATAACTGTGGTATTGTCTGTCTTTATTAATAATTGTCCTGGATGTATTAGGTCCTTGAAGGCTGTCAGGGCTTTCTGTACAGCTAGCATCTCTTTTTGATTGATGTGAAGATGCATTTGTTCCTTGGGCCAGGTGCCCTGATTACATTTTCCTGCCATATGTGCTCCCCAGGCATAATCCGATGCATCCGTTGTTATTGTCTGCCTGGCTGTAGGTAAGGTGATAGGCTGTCCCTTGTTGTGGTGATAGGCCTGGGACCACCATCGAAACTCCTGTTGTAGGCAGGGAATCAAGGTTATGATTGTCTCTAGACTGTGACAATGCTGAGTCCAAACACTTTTTAGATACCATTGTAGTTTCCTCATATGTAGTTTGGCATATGGAATTAGTAGAATGCAAGAAGCCATGAAACCCAGGGCCTGCAGAATTTTTCTTGCAGGGAGCTGGGTCTTTGTTGCCATCATTTGAAAGTAATGAGTCAGTTGCCTTTGTTTGTCTGGCGTGAGATAAGCCATCTGGGTAGTTGTATTTAAGCTTGCACCCAGGAATATTATCTCTTGAGAGGGCACTAGTTTTGATTTCTTTTCGTTTACTGTGTACCCTAGGCAAATTAGTAATTTTTTTACAAACGCCAGGTGCTCTAGAAGAATGCCCTTGCTGTCTGCTTGAATAAGGCAGTCGTCCACGTAAGGATATATTTGGATTCCTTTTTGTCTGCAAAATACAATTACTGGTGCCAGGCATTTTGTGAAGACCCTGGGCGCAGTAGATAAGCTAAAGGGCAGTGCAGAGAATTGATAATGCATTGAGCCTGTTATAAATCTGAGGTATCTTCTGCATGATTGTCTGATTGGGATGTGCAGGTATGCCTCCTTGAGATCCAAAGTCACTAGCCAAGCCTCTTTGCCCAGCATGGGCAAGAGTTGTTGTAGTGTCAACATTTTGAATTTTGGAACATCCAAGAAAGTATTTAGGATTGACAGGTCCAGTACTGGTCTCCATGCTTTGTCCTTTCTGGGTACTAGGAATAGCCTTGAGTAAAAACCTTGGCCCTGTTCTTCTTGTGGAACTTTTTGAATAGCTCCCATATCCATAAGAGCAGCAATCTGTTTTTGTGCCTCTGCCCATTGGTTTTATGGCAGGTTTGGCATACCTTTTGGTTTTGGAAGCGTGTGGAAGCGGAACCTGTACCCTTGACAAACTATTTAACACCCACTGGTCTTGGGTGATCATGTGCCAATTTTTTGAGAAAAGTGCTAGCTTTCCCCCTAGGGGTGCTGTCAACTGGTAAGAGCTTGGCATTTGCAGAGGGAAGTCATTGTGATTGTTTCCTATAAGGTTGTGATTTGCCTTCTCCCACTTTGGGGGCTGAAGCACCCCATTGTTTATGTCTGTAGGAGCCTTGGGGCTGAGATCTGCCTCTTGGGCGTCTGTATCTGCCTCTTTGTGGCCTGTCTGACACTGGAAAGGACCAATTTTTTGAAGGCCAGTTTCTGCTAAATCTAGGTGGCTGAACCTTTAAGAAATCTTTCACAGTTTGCATTGACTTTGCTTTATCCTCCATTTTCTTTAACACCTCTTCTGCCTTAACACCAAACAAAGTATCATGCTGTAGTGGAGCATCCAACAATTTCATTTTAACATGGTCAGGTAAACTTTGTTCTTTCAACCAAGCATGTCTTCGAATAACTGAGCCTGTAACTGCAGCTCTACAAGAAGCCTCCAAAGAATCAAAACCACATTGCAGAGTATGTTTTCCCACTTGTTCAATAGCATGCAATAAATCCCGAATTTCTTTACTGTCAGGACCTTCTATATTTGCAACCATTTTCTGCTTTAACAATGACATGAGATGCTGCTGATATTTAAGCATATGAAACTGACAGTTTAAAGCTCTTACAGCTAAAGTAGCAGAAGTGTAAACTTTTTTCCCCCCATCTGTCCAGAGCTCTGGAATCCCTATCTGAGGGGACAGGATTTTTGGCAGTGGAAGCTTTGACCCCTTTTGGACCCTGAGAAATAGTTTCTGGGTCTGCAGCGGGGTTTTTGTAAAGAAATTTATGAGAGTCAGGGACTCTGTAGTACCTGTCTGGCTTTACTGGTGCAGGGGGTAAGGAATCCGGAGACAGACTGGATTCAGAAAAAACATCATCAACAATATCAAGCACAGGGGGGATAGCTAAGGGCCTGTGCTGAGGCAATAGAAGGAAATCTCTGAGCCTTTTCTTGGATTCTGAGTAATCCTGGCTCTCGCAATGGAAATGCTCCCTCATGGTGTGCAGGGTTTCCCCAAAAGAGTAATCCTCAGGTGGAGAGGCTGAAGGAATGGACTCTTCAGCATCAGAGTCCTCGTAGGGAGGGAGTGAATAGCCCTGGTCAGAAGAAGAATCAGAAGAAATAGAAACCTGATCAGAGGAATCATAATAAGTGTCTTGCCTAGGCCTTTTGTCAGGGGGGGGGGGGCTGATTAAAGTAATAAGGTCTTCGGCCATTTTAAGCATCTGTTTCTTTGGCATGGATGACTGTTCTGGAGAATGCTGCCCTTGTTTCCTTGTCTTTAATGGAGTTTTTGATTTTGCCTTTGCTGCTGTAGTACCTCTAATTGTAAGCTGTGAAGGTCTGAAAACACCCACAGAAGCCGGTGCCTGCTCAGCGGCTCCGGACCCATCTGAGGGTATATTTTCCGTAGGCCCAATACCTTGAGTTTCCACAGGCCTCGGTGTTTCCACGTGGCTGTCGGTTGCGGCCTGTGGCTCTGAGGTAGCGGGTGTCAGGGGCTGCAAAAGCGCCTCACTGAGAACCTGTGACTGGCCTAGAAGAGGCTTTGTCGTCGGTTCTGGACCTCGAATGCCTGTCTTTTTCTTTGTCTTTGCATTTCTTATACACTCCGGTCGTCGGTTGTTCCAACGGCATTATGTAATTAAATCTTCATCCACAATAATGTAAAGCAAAATCAAACCGACGTTTAATAGTGCGTTTATTGAATCTAGCACAAAACCGACAACTAGTGACGTCGTGGTCAGGGCCTAGGCAAGGAATACAGTAAGAGTGAAAATCCTTATGAGGTATTTGCTTCCCACAAGAAATACAATTATTAACTTTTACTGACATCGGTCTGGAGCAAGAAAAAGTTTCTCCAATGGGGTACTTAGCTTTATTGAAGACTTCGGTTCTGAAATTCAATTTTGAAAATCTCAGGAGTCGGCCAACCGACACTTGCGAACTGCCTATGCTTCGGGCACCATGCGGCAAGAAAGACTGGGGAAAATGGTGTCGGTTGCAGCTTTTATACCGCTGGTGCACTGACGTCAGGGAAGAGGCGACAGCAACCGACGCCGGACCAAGACTTTGGAACTCGAGCCGACTACGGGTTTCCTGCCAGCAGGATAACCCAAGTGTAATGACTGCAACAGTGAAACACGATGAACATCCACATTGCAAAGTATGCTTTCCAACCTGTTCTGCTGAATGCAATAAATCCTGTAACTCCTTATTTTCCACACAATAAGAAATCAACATCATTTTCAGTTTCAGTAAGCCCATAACATGCTGTTGATATTTAAGCATATGAAACTGGCAGTTTAAAGCCCTGATTGCCAAGGTTGCAGACGTATAAACCTTCTTAACCCATCTATCCAGCGCCCTGGAATCTCTATCAGAAGGGGAGGATTTTTGGCTGTAGAAGCCTTTACACCCTTGGGACCCTGAGAAATAGTCTCAGGATCAGCAGCAGGATTTTTGAAAAGAAATTTGTGGGAGTCAGGAACTCTGTAATATCTGTCTGGCTTACTAGGAGCTGGAGGCAGGGAATCAGGAGCAATGCTTGATTCCGAGAACACATCATCAACAATGTCTAAAACAGGAAGTATTGCCAAAGGCCTATGCTGAGGAAGAAGAAGGAAATCCCTAAGTCTCTTTTTTGATTCAGAGAAGTCCTGACTCTCCCAGTGAAAATGTTCCCTTAAAGTATGCAAAGTCTCTCCAAAAGAGTAATCCTCAGGTGGAGATGCAGATGGGATGGATTCCTCTGCATCTGAATCCTCATAAGGTGGAATAGAAAGTTCCTGTTCTGAAGATTCATAATCAGTGCCTTGCCTAGGCCTCTTAGCAGGGGGGGGGGGGGTTGGGAACGCCTGATCAAGGTAATTAAATCCTCAGCCATTTTGATCATTTGTTTTTTAGGCATAGGAACCTGAGCACATGGCTCATGCGTTGTTTTTTTAGACATAGAAGTTGTTTTTGATCTTGTTTTTGTTGATGTCGTCAGTTTAATATAAAAATGTTGAGGCCTGAAAACACCCTCAGAAGCCGGTGCCTGCTCAGCGGCTCCGGACCCATCCAAGGGAGAGTCATCCGCGGGTTCAATACTTTGTGAATCTCGCGGCATACCAGACTCCGAATGGGTCTCGATAGAGGCCTGCGACTCAAAAGTAGCAGGTATCAAGGACTGCAAAAGCGCCTCACTGAGTAACGGCGACTGGCTTAGGAGAAGCTTCGTCGTCGGTTTTGGACCTCGACGGTCTGTCTCTGTCTTTTTCCTTGCGTTTTTTGTGAACTCCGGTAGTCGGATTGCTAACCAATGACATTTCAGGGTAGTTAAATCTTGAGCCAAAATATTTAGAAGCAAAAATATACCAATGCTTAATAGTGCGTTGGTTAAATGTAGCACAAAACCGACAGCAAGGCACATTGTGATCAGAGCCTAGGCAAGGAATACAGTACAAATGAAAATCCTTATGAGGTATTTGCTTCCCACAAGTAATGCAATTATTAACTTTCACTGACATCGGTAAGGAGTAAGAAAAAGTTTCCCCAATGGGGTACTTAGCTTTAGTTTGAAGACTTTGGTTCTGAAACTCGAAAATGAAAATTTCAGGAGTCGGCCGACCGGCACTTGTGAACTGCTTCTGCTTCGGGCACCGCGCGGCAAGAAAGACTGATTAAAATGGCTTTGGCTGCATGTTTTATACCCCTGACGTCATGGAAGAGGAGACAGCAACAGACGCAGGACCCAAGACTTTGTTATTCAGGCCGACTGAGGGCAACCTGCCAGCAGATTACCCAAAGGTAATGACTGCAACAGTGAAACATGAAGAACATGTGCTATATACATTGACTCATCCCATTCTCTGTTCACTTTTAGCACACTTTCTGCTATTTTAGTGCTTCCCCCTACCCACAAATAAAAGAGCAGGGGAATTCCCATAGTGTTCAGGCTAAATTTTACTTATTCAGTATGAATATCACCTCATGTCTTCCCTGAAAAGAATCTAAAAAGCCCAGTGGGACTAACAAACAAACAAAGCAAGCAAGCAAACAAATAAATAATGAAACAGTTATCAGTGATAAATCCTCTAAGACTTCTTGAACATGTGAAGGAACCATATTTTGTTCACAATCAAAAAAAAAAAACGGAAGACCAAAAAACAGTAAAGTCTTTTTGATATAAACTCTGCATTGTAAAATTAAATTCCTTTTTAATATTAACTATACACAGTAACAAGAAATAAACATGAGTCAATGACCCAAATATACAAATGTAGGCATTTTGTTTGATTTATATATCATGTAAACAATGGATAGGTTTGAAATAAATGGGTTATACATATCTTGTTTATTATTTTTAGGACAGGGTCTAAACTGATTCAGAGCTAATGAAACATTCTGGAATGAAAAAAAAAGCTCTACTGAACTGAACCTGAGACCACTACAATAAATCTCTTTGAGCCTGATTCAGAGATTTTTGTAGTTGCTTGCCAATGAAAGCTACAGCTACGCACAATGGAAAACAGGAAATCACAATAAAGTTTCTGGTTACTGAGAGCAAACAGTCAGCTACTAAGCTATTAAGTACAAGCAATTTGTGTTGACTGACCAATATAACCTGCCAGCATAATTCTGCAACACTGGAATCTCACCTCCCTAATGAAACTCCAGTAGAACTGCCACTGAGTCCCATAACATCTTTCAAAGTCCATTGGAATCACTCAACAGTAATCCTCAGTTGAGATTACAAAGCCATTAAAATACATCTTTCTTGCAGGGAGGCAAGCCCATTGAAGTCCTATGATGGAACTGCACTGCCCACACCCATGTTATGTATAGATACCACATCTCATGGAAAGGAGAGATCCCTAATATAGCTCAATCTGACGTTTCCTGCACAAATCCCAGAACTACACATTAGTGATTGACATTTAGAGTGTTGCTCACTAATTTACAATGTCTTAGCATGGCATACAGAGAGTACTTGTGAACCCTTTCAATTTCACGGAGGGCAATAACTTCTTGGAATATGTGGACTGACTTGCTTTAGCTGCTATGAACATCTACTGTAAATATTAGCATTAAAACGATGTTATTTTTATTCTAAATGGACAAGACCCAGACAAACATCCTCACTTTTGCCTATGCTCTCTACATTTTGGGGAACAACACACAGAGCAGTGCCATGCTATACTTAGCTACCATATGGCTTTGTGCAGCACTCTGAACAGATAATTATTATGAAGCAGGACTCAGTTCAGAGCCTTGTTTGTGAACTTTAAGTTGCAATTCAGCTGATCACAGTAGTGGAACACAATATACTTTTGCAATCCTCCTCAGTATTGTCAGCATAAGTAAACTAATGCTGACTCTTTACAGACCTCCATACCTAATGAAATTGAATATTATATGATTTCTACTATATCTACAGAATACAGGAGGTCAGGTACTTTAAGTATGTGGCTGAAAAGGATAGTCTTGATTTGACTATCTAACTGGTCAGTAAACTATAACATAAAGAAACAGTTATCTCAGAATATATACTGTTGAATGTAAGATCAAAGGGACATTTGCTGTCTACATAGCAGTGTTGATTACCATAAAAAACACACAATCATTTTATATATATATATATATATATATATATATATATATATGTATGTATGTATCAAATATATACAGAAACGTAATTACATCAAAACCAAACTATTGCAAAACTGCATTTGTCAAATAACATGCATTGAGCATGCATTCCTCAGCAGTTATACAACATTGAAATTCGTGTCAGGTAAGAATGAATGCTACCATTTTGTACCAGCAGCACTAAAAATAACTCACCCAAACACCGATCACAAACAGAAATAATATAGTTCCTGCAATACTAACTCAAACACTACCACTCACATCCACATAATCTACAATCCCTGTAAACAAAGACTGTAGCCTCATTCATAAACGCAAAATAGTGCTGCTGTTAGGTGGATTTTGTTTTGTGTTTAGGTGGGGGTATTATGTTAAGTTCTGTTTTTTTCTTACTGTTTTTTGTTTTAGAATACTGCCAATGTAGTTTTCTGCGTGTGCACCCAATGATTCCATTTCATGGAAGATTTCTCCCTTCTTCAAATTGACCATCGAGTTGGTGTGTTTCAATCTGGGAGTATTAATATCTGTAGCATAAGCCCTACTTGCCCTGTACTTGGAGCTGCATATCAGATCAGATTTTAACTCCCACTTGGAGTACAAAGCACCCAAAAGGGAGGCAAAATCTTTGCATTGTATGACATATTTATGCATTTCAGTACTTTAATTCTGTGCTTGGGAACTGAAAAACACACAAATATTAGGAGAGGTAAAACGGTGCTATATAGACAGAATGCAGTCAAAGGGCAGCAGTAGTGATTATGACATGGACTGATAAACAAAGTTGATTTGCAGTAGAACACTAAATAAATTACAAATTGGTGTGTGTGTGTGTGTGTGTGTGTGTGTGTGTGTGTGTGTGTGTGTGTGTGCGCGCGCTCATTTACCTATACATATAAATGAGTATAGGAGTACATTTAAAAATGCAGACATATTAAAATGTAGACACTCACAACATCGATACCTAAATACTGTCAGTTCACAACACTGACAAACTGAAATACCAAACTCAAAATGTCTATATTAACTTTCTGGAAACAGACAAATACGTCTGCATACAATTTACATTCAAAAAATAAATAAATAAATAAATAAATAAATAAATAAAAAAAACATAAGAAAGGCATAACCCTGCAACACTTACTAATGCATGCTAACTCTAACTCTAACCCTGCCTCTAAACATAACCCTGCACTATACCCTTTCTGTGACACTACCACTACGTAAGACAGACATGCAGAACTGTCACACAGGCACAACATTAAAGCTCTCCCTTACCTAACCTTTACTCTGTCCTGCAAACACACACAAACACACTCCCATCTGCAACACCAACCCACATATCAATGTGTTGAACTTGTGAACTGTCGATATTCTGAAATGTAGGTAAAATGAACTGGTGACATTCTGCTATTGCTGAAATTATGAATGTATAAACGACACACACACACACACACACACACACACACACACACACACACACACACACACACACACACACACACACACACAAAACTTTCAGTCTCTTACTGCATGGAATATGGACAAAGTCTAAAATAATGGGGGGAAGCCAAAAAATACGGACATATTTTAAATACTGCTTTTATAAAGTTAGAAAGCTGCTACAATAACAGGGTTTGTGTTAGCATGCATTTTCTGAAGGAAGTCTGAAATGCAAATGTATACTATTTAGTTGCTTCAGTCCTCTGTAATTTTTCCAGAAAACAACAAAATTTATGAAGAACAGACGAAAAATATGAGGAAAAAATCTGGACATTCTGTAAAAATCTGGACTGTTGAGAGGTATGATTACATGTACATATATATGTGTGTGTGTGTGTGTGTACATATATATATATATATATATATATATATATATATATATATTTATATATATATATATATATATATATATATATATGGGTCTACTTCATAAGATCGACAGACCATTTGATCGACATTCATTTGGTCGACAGCTCATTTGGTCGACAACCAGTATTCAAGGCACTTAACAGGGATTTGCCCCCTCCCCAAAGCTGTGCGACCCTGGAATTGATATATATATAGTTGGGGGGTGTGGGGGGCAAAGCTCCCCACCTATTTTCCTTTAAAATGTGTATTTTTTCTTGTATTTTCATGCTTTTAAACGTATGCCCCTCACACCACCACTACTCCTACCTGTGTTTACAGGTAGGTAAATGGTGCTATTTCAGGATGTTGGTCTTTCAGAATGTCGATCACATGGTGTCGGCCATATGAAAGTCGGCATTCCAATCAGTCGACATTCTGAAGTAGACCCATATATATATATATATATATATATGTGTGTGTGTGTGTGTGTGTGTGTATCTATCCATATATAGATACTATAGATACACACAAAATACATAATATATATATATATATATATATATATATATATATAGATAGATACAGCAGCTGAGTTGGTGCAGCAGTTAGTGTTGCTGCCTCACAGCAAGAGGCTCTCCAGTTCAATTCTTGGCTAATGTGCCTTCTGGGTGGAGTCTGCCTGTCCTCCCAGTGGTTGATGGGCTTCCTCTGGGTGCTCCAGTTTCCTCCCTAATTCCAAAGACTTGCTGCAGATGGACTGGACACACCAAATTGGCCCTAGGTGTGTGTGTGTGTGTGTGTGTGTGTGTGTGTGTGTGTGTGTGTGTGTGTGTGTGTGTGTATGTGTGTGTGCCTTCAATGGGATGTCGGGCACTGGGCTGACAACTCGACACTGTAAAACTCCACTGCCAATTGTTCGGTGTTGTTCCTCTGTGGTGACCCCTAATGGGAAGAGCCAGAAGACAAAGAATATAGATAAACACATGTGCAAACACAAAAGTTCAGTCAGAATTCAAAATAAGAAAAACCTTGAGGTGTACTTAAAATACAGAACTAATTTACACTACTCCTACTCTACACAAGTATCTAAACAGGTTCATGGCAGCAATAAACTCAGTAATAAAAAATAACTTCTTTTGACAAGTCTGCATTACATTAAAAGCACAAATTATAAAAGAATCCAAACTCAGGATTAAATATACAGTTATGATTAGTTGTTTAAATCTGGTGTGGAAAAAATTCTGATGATAGTCAGTACTTAAATCTGATACAATTTCTAACAACTTCTGATGCTGTTGAGTTTGGCATGCTAGACTGCTTAGGCCCTGCTCTGGAAGAAATGAACACTGGTAGCATGCCTCATTATTAGGTTTTGATAACAGTGGCTTCTAAGCTGGTTCAGCTGGTGACGATTTTAGTGGAGGAAGTTTTTTTTTTAATACTCTTGAAATATGAAAATACACTTGAGTCTTGTTGATCTGACTAATGGGAGTAGTTGCTTTGGCCAAGCTAATTCATGACTCTTTAAAGTACTAATTAGACAAAGTACTAAACAATCTGCAAACACCTACCTTTACTCAAATGTACTATCCTCCTCCTCTTACACATTCACACTTTAATCCAGTTCAGTTCACACTACTCAAAGTGTTAGCCCTATGTATCCAAACAGTGTCGAATTTAAAGTGTCCCTAAATATTGTCAGATGCCCAAGGTCTTGGTTAAACATTTACTGAAATTTGAAATGTCCAGGTATACACAATGGTTTGTTGTTTGTCCTCTTGTCCCTACTCTACTATTTTGGTTGTAAAGGCTCATTTTCCAATCCACTGTTTAAATCTCCATCTGGACCTAGATTAAGGATTGTGGTAGAATTCCATTTACTTAAAAAAAGTTTTACTTTCACCCTCACTGGGTATCTGTAAAGTGTATGATTTGGAAGTAAACACCTTAAATAATGTCACTACATGTTATTAGTCAGATAATCACTTCCAATACACACTGCATGAATTCTCTCATTTCACTACTACTGTAAGTAGAAAGTGGGATCTGTACTGGAAGTCTTAATGGTGTACTGCCTAACACTTTGAATTTAAATGGAAGCCTAACAAAAATATTAATTGTGAATCTTGCTGGTACACATTTACATCTTTGTGGGAAGGGAATCCCTTTTGCACCTCTGAGTTGGGAGGTTGCTCCCATTCCCTCCCCTACTAACTTCCAGGATTGTTGTACCTTGAACTGTACCTTGAAGAAGGGGATTTCTCACAGGTAAAGTGATTTTGAACTCGTACACAATATCTCCTATTTGCACTTAAGCTTTCAAAGTTCTAAGCACTCACCCTCTTCAAACTTTCATTGGGAACCCAGAAAACATATTAAGTGACTATATGAATTTCTGTACTTAACAATTCTTCTCTTTATGACTTGATAATTTTGCAGCTTCAGAAATACTAAACAAGGCAGGGTGTGTAATAATAAAGGCAGACACATTTTTCTAGTTTACAGGCTCCTTGGTTGTGTTCAGTGAAAATGTATGGGCAACCTCAAACCATTCAAAGGTTTCAAATTAAATAATATGAGTACTGATACCTCACAAGAGTAATTACTGCAGGCACAGTTGCATCCTTTCATTCATTCTCAGTTGTCTGTTAAAAGACAATTTGTGTCAAATTATAAAAGACATATACCATACTGATCCATGAGTTCTTATGCATAGCTTGGTTGTTTACCTAGTTTAACAATTGAAGAAAAGTGGCTTGCCTGAGATGTATATTTTTCCACAATGCACTGCACCTGCATGAGCAGCTAAGGGCTGAGGTAGAGAAGACACATAATTCCACTCATTGGTCTCCAGGTTGTAGCATTCCACACTGGATAAATAGCCTGTTTCATTCCGTCCACCGATCACGTACAATTTTTTGTCAAGTAAACATGCACAGAAACTGGCTCTCCTGCAAAGAAGTTTTGAAGAAAAATAACATTATTTTCAGAATATGGATCATCCTTCCTATTTAAATGGTTAAGTACCACAATGTAGTTGACAACTGACTACAAATAAGAGTTTTATAACAAACAACACTAGATGGGGCACACCATGGGCACAGTATATGTAGTACAACTTTTTTGTTATTATTTTTATTACGATTATTATGAATTCAAAATCTTTGGTAGAAGCTTTTTGCTCAGATATATTACAAAAATCTTTCATTACAGATAACTACACATTTTTTTCTTTTTTATCGGTGAGTTCTTTCCCCAAGTCTACTTGCTTTTCAGGCCTTCCCCTATCAGATTTGAGCCCACTTGTTCCCATCTGTAACAGCAATATGTATCAGGAGGGACCATCATTCAGGCAAACATCAGGAAGTTTGTACTCTCACTGGCATCCCGGCAATGACAGCATTTGTGGTGACCCTTAAATCAACATCTGTGCAGGGGGAACAGGCAACTCACATCACCGGAGGGACTCACAATGTGCTTCCTCTCTGCAGTCACTAACAAGGAGTACTACAATGCAGTGGACTAGTGAACAGTATACCTGCCATTATGATGGCCACTGCTAAGGATTGTGGCTGTGAAGATCTTGTTTCCACTTCCTTCCCACCCAGGATGTGCATGCTCATCCGCCCTTGTCAGAACTGTTGAGTGCCCAAACCACTAATAGAATTCAGCTCAGGCTGGCCATAGTCAGGGCTTTATCCCTCTATACCACCAGTGCTGGAAGTGAATGAACTTCTCAGCAAAGAAAGTACAGGTTGCAGTGAAAGAAAGAAAGGTAATATTTGTTTTACTCACTGCTTCAGTTATATCCATGCAGAATAAAATTGCACTCCTGCACATTTATCTGTAACTGGTAGCTGTTAATCTGATCACTCCAGGGCTTTGTTTTATATTGTTTCTGGTACAAAAAATGTACACAGCTGTTATCTTACCTTTTTACTATACAAAGGATGCTAGAATGTTGTCTGCTCTACATTTTATTTATTTATTTTTTGTTAACCAGGTTAGAACACTGATTCAACATGGACCTTTCTCACACCCAGCCCAGGAGTACTGTCTGCTTATGTGACTTCCTCAGTCACACTGCACACAAATAGAGGTTGAGGAACTCAATCCCAGGAGTAAATTCATAACTTTAATGTAAGGGGAACCCTCAACTGTATATTTTGCCCAAGTTACCATATCTGCTCTTTTTTGTACCAAGAAATAAAAACTCTGAGCCAATATAACTTGATGCTTTCCAATTAACTGCTCAGTTTCCATCAGAGGTAACCAATATGCCTTTTCAATCCATAATATTTTCTTTACAAACCCAGTCTACTGCACTGTCTCAGTTTTCTAAACACCCAACAATCACCACCTTCCTCTCCTTCCAAAACTCTGCTCAGCTGCAAATTCCATCTATGTGCTCTGTCTTTAGTTGATACCAACTGCTGTTCAAAGTACACCATTTGACCATAATTTTCAACAGCTTTATTTTCTTCAATTTATCAAATTAACTTTCATTACTAATTATACACTAATTAATTGGTAGTTAATGTTATCAGATTGGCAGCAGAAGACAAGCAGCCTTGCAAAGCACTATGGGATCCCTCCCATTCATATTTCAGGACGTAAAAGCTTAAGAGGAAGAAATGTATTTAAGGGATTCTACTCATCCATCCAGTTACAATATGCATAATGCATTTCATGTCTGCATGGATCTAGAGTGTACGCCATCATGCAGCAGGTGTAGGGCAGGAGCTGATGCATGGTGTGATACCAGTCTGTGGAAGGTTGTGCATGCATTCACAAGCATGCCACACATACAACTATCAGCACTTTGGAGCACTGCTACTTTAGTAATGTGCAAGTCTTTGTGATGTGTGAGGAAAATAAATATGTAAGCAGAAATTCACACAGACAAAGGGAAGATATGTAAATTGCACACTAAAGACAGCACAACTAAAAATAAATCAGGAAGAATGATTAGCTAAGGCTTTGGTTTTTTATTCAGGGTACAAAAAGATAAAAGAACCAGTCAAGGAAACACATTAATGAGTCAAGGGTAAATAGAGTGAACCAGTGAAGGGAAAGACCTGTAATAAATGATAAAACTGAAGGACAGCTCCATGGGATCACACCATGGCAAAGTGGGACAGAATCAGGTGAAATTACAAGAGACAAAAAAGGTGTTGGTAAACATTACTACATCTAAGGAAATGCAAGTGACTGATAGGGTGCCATAGATCTCAGATCTCAGTCTAGTCCTATTTAATTTTTAATATCTATTTAATGCATCTGCTCAAAGACTGAGGTTGTGATTTGCAGTCATCTTGCATAGCATGCAAGGGCATGCAAGGTCCACTGACTACTAAGTAAGCCTTTGCTGATGCATGGACAGTTCCCTACTGAGCAGCACTGAGCAGCAACGTTTTCATTGTTGGCAAATGCAGTAGTCAGTGGGCAGAGTCAATACTAATGAAGCACCTAATGTAGATAGGTACACTTCTGGCAAGCCAGTGCATAGTATGGACAACAGACATGTTTATACTACACATGTCTTCCAGCATAGTAGGAGAGAGAATGTGTAATAAGTGTATGCACCTACAGATTTCGATGGAGTTGAGCCAAGCAGGATGAAGCAAGCAAGTGGTTCTGTGTGTGTGTGTGTGTGTGTGTGTGTGTGTGTGTGTGTGTGTGTGTGTGTGTATCAGAGGTAGTGTAAGTGCCTGTATGCCTCTGTGTGTGTGTGTTTGTGTGTGTATGTGTTTTTGTAGCATCTCCAACGTGAGAACTGAAAGTTTGTTTCTTATATTAGATGTATTCAACAGAATATCAGGATATATGGTTAATGAGATAAAGGCAGAAATAATTTTGACAAATTATACTCTAAGTAAAGGGATATCAAAGTGGTGCAGTTTCTTTGAAGGGAAGAACCAAGTGAAACATTGGGGAGTAAGGCTGATACTCTTCCCAAGACAATGGAGATGACATATCAGCCCCTGAAAATTAATCTAGGGAATTTTTCCAGAAATTAAAATTACTACATTTAGACTTATCAAAACATTCAAGCAATGCAAATGCCTTCAGAGTTTATACATTGTTAAGCTTTTCTGGGGACCTCTGCTAATAAAGCTTTGCATCACTATTAATGAATTAATACTAAATTTATTTGGAAAAGCAATCTTTGAGAAATTTGGGAGAGAACTTTGTTATTGAAGTAAATGGGGGACTGAGGATCTCTGACTTTGATTTGTACTACCAGGTGCTGTATCTAAAAATGTATTAATGCATTGCCAATTTATTTGATTCGCTTTGGAAGAGAAAGTTGGTTGATCTAGTAGAGAAAGACAAATAGATGGATGTCTTTGTGTGGAGGGATATTCTGGAAAGAAATAGTCTAAAGATATTTGTGTTACAGAATATGACGACATAATTTAAAATATGATTTAAGTATAACAGTAGAAAGCATTGGGTTAGTGAAATCAGTGTACGAACCATACTTCAGAAGAATCTTTTTGGTGATGACAAAATCATTAACTTACTGAAATACTGGTTTCAGCTATAGAAGGAAGAGAAGCTATGAAGTTGGAAAGAAATTCAGAAAAAATGTGGAGGGGAAGACTGTGGTTGGCCCATAATACAAAGTCTAATGACAGGAACTCAGAGGTATAACCCAGTACATCAGGGGTAGTGCATTAAGTATTAGAGGTAAGGGAAGCACAAGGTATAGAGAAAGGGTTGGTTAGCAGAGAGTACACATTCCTATTTGATACCACATTGAATGTAGCAATTCAGTTTAGAAGTACTTGAACATAACTGGGAACACATTCTTTTGATCTCTTGATACATCACCTAAGTCATGAAATTTCTTATTTTTGCATAGCAGTGTTTATGCAGACATTTCTATACCTCTGCTAGGTTACAAAAATTTGCAAATTATGAATGCTGGAGATACTGAATAGGAGCAAAAGGGGTTTGACTTTGTAATTTTGAGCCTACCCACATCTGGTGAATTTTAAGGCAGAAATCTCTAATTCATTACATTTTAGAAAGGGATTTACCACTCCAACGTGAGCTTTATTTTCTGTGCATAGTGAGAGGCACAAAGCTGCCTAAAAACAACTGACATGTAATTTATATATATTTGCTACTGGGTAAAAAGATGACAACAAGGAACTAGAAATCCGGAATATTCCATATCTACATTGGTTAAAGAACTTGACAATGGAGTTGGCTAAAGTTCTGCAAGCAGCACTAAAACGAAAAATAGTACAGAGTTTTCTAAACAAATGTATATTTAAACTAGTAAAGAGACCCCATTTGTATCTGTTGTGACTCGCACAGAAATGTTTTCCTTACCCTCCCACCCTGAAGCTGTTGTGTTTTTAAACTCAACTGTCTTTTCTAGTTAACTGCCATACCTCTCAATCGTACTGAATTCCTCGGTAAATACCAGATTTGAGACAAAATATTGGGGTGCCACGAATTACTGAGTGGCCCTTTAATTTCTGAATTTCCCGGGTGTTTTTTTTGAAGTGATTTGTTTATTTTTTTGATGAATTACGTCATCGTGCATCAGCTTTGAGGCAGACAGACAGCCTGTCAGGATGCCGAGCCATAATTTAATTCAACTTGCTGCAGACTCGGACCGGTCCATTTATTCAGGCAGGTAAGGCAAAACAAGATGGCTGCATGTGCGAGAGAAAGTCAGCCTTTTCCCTATGTGCTGCATTTGTTTACTTTGCTCAAGTGTATTTCCATATGTGCAAGTTTTTTTTTGTGTGTGTGTGTGTGTGTGTGTGTGTGTGTGTGTGTGTGTGCGTGTGGTGTGTGTGCGTGTAAGTATGTAAAATGCTCCAGTTAGGTATAACTGGGGGGGTAGGGTTAATCAGGCTCAAACCCTGTACCATAGGTACATGAAGCAAGAGCCTGAGTTCTCTACCCATACCACCACTTCTGATTGAAGGAGTTGTAGCTCTCAATTGTACAAATTTTCACAGAATGTCTGGAATGTTTGGCTCATCCTTTTGGTCTGTACTTCTTAAAATTTAGATTGTACAGTGGTGCAGCAGTAGTGTTGTTGCTCAGAGCAAGAGGTTCTCTGGTTCAATTCTCATCTGAAGTGCCTTCTGTGTGGAGTCTGCTTGTCCTCCCTGTGCTTATGTGGGTTTCCTACCACGATACAAAGACATATTGTATGGAGTGTTTCTCCCTGGGCCTCTACTGAAAATTGGCTTTGTTTCAAGTTGATCTTTCCTGGTAAACAAGTGTTAAATAAAATTTGTGGTTTTCTGGCAAATCAGTGAGAAATAAATTCACTAAAATAATAATAATCATTTAAGTTTCAGTCTTCCTATCTTTCAGGAAACACATGGTAACAACATTTTATTCCAGCAACTTTCTAAGATTATACAAGCAATGTTTAAAATGTGTCCCCGGTTTTGGGCCTTTGTTCCACCTCCTCAATAAATTTTGGCTTTTTCCTGATTTCTTGTGCTGCACAGTTCTTCAGGGAAAGAGAAGTTTAGTGCTGTTTATACAAAGTCGACTTTCACTATTAGTAGGAAAACAAGAAGTATACTTGCTTTTGCTGCAGAAGGCTGTGGGTTCTACTCCCACAATATGTAGATGGATTGTTGATACTGTACTGTGTTGTACTTTTAAAGGGGGTGGATGGTGCAGTCCTGAGAATGTCCTCCTTTGGAGGAGATACCTAGTAACTATGAACCTGTTATCGGTTTGCCATCCATTCCCTATTGAAATATTACTAGCTTATAATTTTTTTAATGTAACATAGGCAATTTGTTGTTCAAGGGCAGCAGACACTTTACTTGTAGATGAAACAATGAAATATAAAGTTGTTTGCTAGCAGCAACCTCTTCATTAGATACAGATCTCTTTAATGTGGAATTATTTCGATGGCTTTTACATCTGCAGAGATTGTGCATATTTATTGATACTAGTGGACTGTAGAAGTTTGAGTAGACTTTTATGATGGAAATGTTCTGAACTGGGCAGTTTTGTCATTATTGGTTCATGCATTTTGTTTCATTGCTTACTGGAAAAATGTTCAAAACAATAAATTTAAAATGCAATCTAACATGTGCGATGTATTATACAAGGAATACAATTTAATACTGTCAGGAAGGTGTATCAAAGAACACATGTATGTTTCATGTGCAAGGAGGCCTATGATTTGAAGACAACCCAATGGTAATCCTTATCCGCCACTGGCCAGATGCATTTTCTTTGAATGTATGTTTCAATGCTGTTTCAATGAATGTGAGTTTCAAGGGCAGAGACGTTTTAATGCTAAGTCTATTTTCATTGTGAGACTGTATTGCTTTATTTAGCAGATGTCTATTAGTCTTTGTGCTATAAAATGTAAAATAAAATTTTTAAATAAAATCCAAATAATCATTGTAGAAGTAAAGCAGTATGCACATTACAGTGTTTATGGTAAAAGAGCCAAATAGCCAAGTAATGGGACATTGGAATGGCTGCAAGGGGACTCTGGGACCATATTTTGGTTGTTTGTTCTTCAGTTTGCATTTGAAAGTAGGTATCCCACAATTACATCGGAGTGGGTGGGGTTATGTAATCATGTATGCAAATTTTATGTTAATCAGCATACAGATTTGTACCTATTTTTCATGGGCAGTCGTCAAATTTTTGATGTTTCCAGGTTGAGAGGTATGTTACCTGCCCCTTATGTTAATCTGACCACATATCTCCTCTACTCTAAGACCACCAATTACTGGTGAGTCCCCATTCTGCCTCTCAGTAGTCATTTTGGGATTAGTGCTTCTGTTTTTCTCCCAGTGAGAGAAGGAGCATAGGAACAGTATTTCCTGGGGACTGCCGACCACTGGAATGCCTAGTAACTGCTTCATGGGCGCCAGTTTGTAATTTTTCCTTATACTTTTCCCTTCATGAGAAAAGGAGCAGAGTGCATAGATTCCTAACTCTTTCTGTTTGGGAAGTGAGAATCTCTGCTTGATCTTCCTGGTTTTCTAGCTACTATTCAAGGCATCTACCAGGAAAAGTCTACAACAAGCCTACAGACCCTTACATCATCTGGAACAAGACTGTAGATCACCAAACAGACTGTGGCTAGCTGCTCATCATGGACTGATGCTACTGTTTGCTTCTGGTGAAAGAAGAAGCATTGGAGCATTGTATCCCAACAGGGTGAAGCTATAGCGAGACCAGCACTAGTAGTAGTCAGGCAGTAGCCATTCAGGTGACTCCGCTCATTTCATCATTCTTGACAAGCTAATTCTTTATTTTCAGTAAGTATTGCTTGATTAGCTTCTAACTTCGGAAAATCTGCCTAAAAACTTTAGCCATAAATCATCAGGCTCTACTTATTAGTTTCCCCTCAAGTGTTTAACAGTGTCCTGCATAGCCACATACACCTTGAGCTGACATTTTTCCTGTAAAATCACCATTGAAGTTTCACCAGTACCAAGATGCACACAGGACAACTAGTTTATAGTGAGAAGCACTGCCCCCAGAGTAGCAAACTGGATATGCATGATATTACTTTATATTTTCACTCCAACTGTCTAACTGATAAGAAAGGGTCTATTGCCATGTATATGAACTTCCCACTATCTCCGTTACAGGTTTGGTATACAGTATATGGACATCCTGAGGCAATGTAGAAATTGCCTCATGTTTACTGACAACCAGTTAATTAGCAAACAAACTGGTATGGTATGTGACTGATGTATTTACACAGTGTCACTGGAGGCAAAGCTCTCACATAAAAGCACTCCTAATGTCAATAAGGTTGTCAGTAGTACACACGTTGAAACTATCCCACACAATTCAAAGCAGACACATAGACCCATATATGCTGAGGCACTTAAATGCAACCTTACTAAACTCCAAAGACCTCATAGACGAAGCACACATAACAAACACTCTCAGAAACACTGAATGCACTTTCAAAACAACACCCACATCAACACATACAGCCATATCTCATGGAGCCTCTACTTCTAAGCCTATAAGGCAAACCACCACAAAATCCAACATTTTAGTCATTGCAGACTCCACTGTGAAACACACTGATGTCCCTCTCACCAGGCTGAGTAAGGAGAAAGTCATTGTCAGTTGTTTTTAAGGGGCCTAGATCCACCACATTACACACACACTCAGGTCATTCGACCACAAGCTACCAGTATGACTCAGTCATAGTCCATGTGAGTGTAAATAACCTGAGATGCACCTCCCTGGGCTACATGAAGAGAGACATCATGGAGCTCTCGGAATACATGTCCCAGGTTGTTCTGAGCCTAGCAGTGAGCAGCACTTTACCTTTTCCAAGGATGATGCCACACTTTAAACAAAAAATGACTGACTAATAATTGGCTTAGTTTCCGGTGTCATTCTAACGGGGTGCAATGTTTGTCAGTATGGAAGGAAATGGTTACTAGACCATGCTACTTTACCAGTGATGGTCTGCAACTCTCCCCTCTAGGCTTTTGAATATTAGTTAAAACACTGTCCTCCCCCATAGTGCCTTTTTAGACAATGCCACACTGAAAGTACTTCAGTCACAGTAAATTAAAATCAAAAGCATCTAAAGGTGTTACTGCTCAATGCTAGGAGTATAAACAAAAAGCTTCACTCTCTAGAAATTATCTTCACCCTAGAGAATGCTGATGTCTGTGTGGTCACTGAGACATAGTTTAAAGCCATGCAGAGCACACCAGCAGTGCAAGGTTATAAAGCATTCCACACATTTAGACCAGCTACTAGACAGACATGGACTAAAGGTGGAGGTGTCTTGATTTACATCTAAAATAAATATACAGTACCTCAAGGTTGAACAAACAGGACAATGCTCTTGAGCTTCTCCACATTCAAATCACCACAGGCAAAATCCAATACCACTTCCTTGCAAACTATATGTCCCCCTGTATGATCCAGAAGACCCATACCATATATTTAAACTTATTGGAAACACTCACCATCCAACCCAATGCCATATTTATGGGTGAATTTAATTACCCTACTATCAACTGGGAATCATATCAAATGTACAGACACAAAAATTCCAGGAATTTGTAAACACAAACTCCCTGGACCACACTGTCAATACACCAACAAGAGGTGCAAACATACTGGATCTAGTCCTCACTAATATAGGAAAGTGCTGCACAATCCCCAGTGTAATGTCTTCTCTGGGAAGGCCTGACTACAAAATGGTCTCCTTTGAAGTAAAAATAAAACCTGGGACCTCAGCTAACCCTACAATATCCAGGAACTACTCTAAGGCTAACTTCATACTATTAAGTGATTGCCTGGCAAAATTCAAGCCGCCATAAACCCTGAGAACACTTCTGCTTATGCAGAACTGTTCACAGATGCATGTTAATAGCTGCATGGAGCCATCTGCACCCACCAGGAAGAAGTACAGAACTAACTCAAAAAACAAGCCACCCCGGTGGAATCACATCATCAACAGGCTGAATAACAGAAGGAAGAAAATCATGGCAAAAATTAGGAGTTGCAGCACCCATCAGGATAAAAGCACTCTCATTAAAGTAAACAAACAACTCAGAGGACAAATAAAGTCTACCAAAGCCACATTTGAGGTAAATTTGGCCTCCCAGGCCAAGGACAACCACAAGGCATTCTTTAGCTATGTCAGAAACCTCAAAGGCAATACACAATTGTTTGTAGAGCTCATTGCAAATGGAGCCACCTACTCTGACACAGAAGATTTGTAAACCTACTGGTTGACAAATTCAGCTCCATCTTTACCCTTCTCGCCCCATCAACATTCCCTCAGGAAATACCATTGAATATAACTTCCCCTACTATCACTAGGGAACAGGTCCTTAACATTTTCTCTAAGACCAAGAATACTGCATCAATGGGCCCAGAAAATATCCAAAGATGCCTTCTAAATACCATGAAACATTATCCATCAGGCCATCTGGAACTGCTATTTAACTGTCTCCACCAAACAGATTTTGTGCCTCCTGAATGGAGAACAGCAACAGTCATCCCTCTGCACAAAGGTCAGCTGTCTATAGATCCTGGAGACTACAGACTCATAAGTCTCAGTAGTCTGACATGCAAAGCCATGGTAAGAATTATCATG
Source organism: Protopterus annectens (assembly GCF_019279795.1). Lineage (NCBI taxonomy): Eukaryota > Metazoa > Chordata > Ceratodontiformes > Protopteridae > Protopterus > Protopterus annectens. The sequence continues at coordinate 748,718,940 of NC_056751.1, forward strand.
GAAATGATAAATAAAGACATAGGAAATCTCCAGAAACTCGAACCAATCCAATATGGTTTCAAGGGCAGTTCATGCCTACTCAACCTGGTGGATGTCTTTGAGATGGTCACCAAAGCAATGAATGAGGGCAAAATGGTTTGCACTGTTTACCTTGACCTAGCCAAGGCATTTGACACAATCCCCCCTGGGAATTGCTGAAAAACTTAAAGAGGTTAGGCACAAACTGTTATGTAACCCAGTGGATAGCCAGCTAACTCACAGACAAGATCCAGGAGGTTAGACCTGGGGAGTCCACCTCTACAAAGAGGCCAGTCACAAGTGGAGTCCCTCAGGGATCAGTGCTGGGATTGCTTCCTTTTCGCATTTACTTCTCTGAAGTCAAGGCCAACGTCAATGGCCTCTGGCAGACTAAATCTGCAGATGACTGCAAATTAGGAGCTGTCACTGAATCACACACCAACACAAATGTTCTCCAGGAAGGGCTGACACAGACAAACAACTGGTGCCAGAGCCATGGACTAAACCTAAATGTCAAGAAATGCATAATAGTATCCCTCGGTCCGTCTATCATACTGATAAAACACCCCTAAGAGATGACTCAGTAGTCAGGGACCTGGGGATACGAATAGAGAGTAATTCAGCCTATGACCATCATGTGTCTTCAGCAGTGAGGAAATATTTCTATGTCATGCAAATTATAAACAAATGTATGGCATCTAGGTCCAAGGAAGTTATTGTTCCACTGTATTTGACATTCATCAGACCTGTCATTGAGTAAAATGCCCCCTTTGGTATGTACCTAAACAGGCATATCCAACAATTGGAATGTCCACATAGGTTTCTCCCTAAAAGAATGCAGGGCATAAATAACATGCCCTATCTAGACCACCTCAAGGCTCTATCCCTGTATTCTGTTTCTTACAGGCTGTTCAGGGAAGATCTGTATCTGGCATACAAGACCTTGTCAGAACTCACTCTGATGGACCTCCTGCATATCCGCTAATCAAACAGCACCAGACTTAAACCATGCCTGTGACATAAATAGGACCTTTTGGACAGACAGGTATGTGCGCCTTCTCTGGAACAGGCTTCCCATCCATGTGAAGCAGAGTTCCTCCCTGAACCAAATCAAGTGCAACTTGGACAACTGGATGAGGAACAGGAAATGCATCCCTAGTTTGGCAACTATGTCTCTAATGGACACAGGCAGCCTGTAAATGATTTATCTCCTGGGCCCCTGCTTGTAAATGTTTCACCTCCCAAGCCCTTGCTTACACTTATCAAGGGCACCAGTACTTTTCAGGGATTTGGGTTGTGTGGTTAAGCTTAAAAAGGCCCGTGTGGTCTTTAGGCTAGTACACACCTATGAACCTATAAGCCTGTAATACCTGCATAATACCAGTGCTGACAGCCAGAGGAAACATGATTAGTTAAAGATATAGGGATGCAACTATGGGGCCTTTCCCTTCCTAATCTTTACTCCCTGCTAGAAATGCATGTGATCTGCAATGGTATAAATATGTATGTACTTCTGCCTAACAGTGGAGTTTACAATGTTACTTGAAAATTGTGATGGTGATCAGTAGGTTTGTAAACCATATATGTCAACAGTAGAAAATACTACCTAAAATAAGATCAGTGCTCCCTACTGAGATGCAGGTGGGATAATCTTTTTTTAGTGATTACTTAATTGATAGTTGTAAATGTTATTTGTTTTATATGCTCAGTATGTATAATAAAACAATATCAAATAAGACTAAGATCATGTGCACAACAACTTTGTAGTGGTCTTCAGATATAAGAATACAAGAGGACCCTTCAAGCTTTAGTCTTACGTCATATTTATATGACCACATGAACACTGCACAATGCTTTTCTGCTACCTACAGTGATTACATTCATTGGAATAATACTCACAACAAGAGTTTATTGGAGATGGCTGCTTTTCTTTTATAATAAACAATCCCAGTAATGTTAACTTCTGATAAAACCGATAGGACTGACACATCAAACTAGTGCTTAAACCGCATAGTCCCAGAGTATCAAAAACTTAGACAGAAAGGGAGGACAGGAACTGATACAATGGAAACAGGCTGCAGCTAAAAGTTATGAGCTTACCATGAAATTAGATCTTCATAATCCATGTCCATTTACTTCAACAGCAGGACTAACAGCTGCAGACATCAATTTCTCACCTTTAAAATTGTATCAGGCTAAAAATAAAAAACTCCTTCAGCTTGTATAATTCTCCTAACCTACTCATCTCTTCAGATCAGAGGTTATCCACTTTAAAGCATAACTAGAAATCCTATAGTCCAATTGAGCATTCCTCCATATCTTCTTACATCGAGAAATTAACCCCAGATAGGGAGATGATAGGTATGTATACTAAAGATATTAGCGGTACATCATGTAGATTTAACAGTATCATAAGTACATAACTTTCATATCTTGTATGATTCGTTATGTTCATTTCAACATGACAGATTCCCCAGCTTTTCCTCCTGGATAGCATCATGATACAATTATCACAAAAAGTAGTAGCCCTTAAGTTTCCCCTGTCTTACAAAATTATCCTGAGATACCCATGTCACAGCTGCACAAATATTATCAGTAAAGCATTTGTGAAGAAAGTTGATGATGAAGCCATGACTAGTAGAAGAGGCCTCTGGTGACGGTGACCTTGGTAAGTTTTTTCTGTATTTATTGCAGCAAAAGAAAGTACAGTCTGAAAGCCACCTGGATAACCTACCTTTGGCAATTTATGACCTGCTTTACCAACAAGAAAGGACAGAAAACTCATCATCCTTTCTGATATTTTACTCCTGTCAAAGAAAGCCTTAGTTGATAGTGTATATATAGAAAGTGTACCAAATATTCCTGTCTGGTAGAAAACTGTGGAAAATGCTATAAGGTTAATGGACTGACTAAGGTTAATTTCTGTGGTTAGTTTGAGCAGCAAAATAGGAGTAGTACGTAGAGCAGCAGAATATTTATGGAACATGATATACAGGACTTTAGAAGAAAGGACTGGATGTTTTCAGACCCATCTGATGGATGCAACTGCTACTAAACACAGCCTTCCATCACAAATATTTCAGATCATCTTTGTTAGCTGGTTCAAATATAGGCTGTCTTAGTTTCTCTAGCATAAAGTTCAAATCTTGAGAATGAACTAGTTCCTTGAAAGAAGTTCTTAAAAGAAATGAACGTCTTAAATAGGCCTTAAAAACTTTCAGACCACTAAGGAGGATTAAAGTATTTGTTGGAAACTAAGGATGGCTGCTAGATATACCTTTATGGTGGAATAGCTAGACACTTTGTCAAAAATATCTTCTAAAGACCACAAGTCTGCCAAAATCAGAGCTGAGGAAGAATCAAGACCTTGACTTATCTCCTGAAGCAAAAACTGTAAATATGGATTTCTAAGTATATTCCTGGTACACAGATTTGATTAACTTTATGGACTTGGATCTTGACAGAAGGGTAATCAGTGAAATTGGAGGAATCATGTGGTTAGTCTGAAGGACTGGAGATCTGGGTGAGGCTTGCTGGATGGTAGGATAGAAACTTCTTCAAGGACTTGAGATGAAGACAGTTCTCTGGAAGATGCAGCCACAGTATGGCAAAACAAACTTCCAAGTCAATACAGGGCTATGAAAATAACTTTTACTATGTAATGTTTGTTTTTTGCAAAAAGGTCATTATAAAAGGATACAAATGAGTCATAAAGGAGATCTGGAGGCCACTGCTAGATCAAAGCATTCTGGGAACTCTGCCCTTTGGATGAATGAAGGAGAGATAGCAGCTACACTTGGCACTGGTCTGGGATGCACAGGGGTCACAGCAAGGTTTTCTCCAGCAACAGAATATGGCTGCTGCCACTGCTGGAATGAAGGTCCACTCATAAGTCATCAATACGAATTAGCACAGAAGGCAGTGAGTCAACATGGTCCATTCCTTTATCTCATGGCCCCTTGGCACATGGAAGAGGAGTGGGAATGTCTGTGTTGATGTACCACACTATCACCATGTTGTTACAGTGGATGGCAATTCCACTGTGAAGGAGGAGAAGCCATAAGGAGGCTAAAACATATGGAGACCTACTCTTACCTCCAGAACACTGACAAGCACAGAGATCTCTTGTTGTAACCAGGTGTCTTGGATCATCTGCTCTAAACAATGCTCCCAACTCCATGGCACAGGCACCCACGGTGACCATCCCAATTGGGGAGGTAGGATAAAGGGACTGCCCTGAGACAGACTACCCAGAAGAAGCCACTAGAGTAAATGCCAATGACAAACACATGAAATCAGTACTGAGTGGGACAGTGGATCTGTATTCTCAGACCTTTGAACCCTGTGTGTCCAGTGAAAAGCTCTCACATATCTCACAAAAAGAACCAACGAGATTGTTGTTTCCACGAGATCCAGACCCTTGAGGCAGCAAGCAGCCATCACTGTTACAGGGTTTAGGAGATAGTGAATACTTGCTTGAAATATCAGTCTAGGTCACAGCCAATTATGTTTTCTGTTTCTAACAACTACATCTATGATTTGTAGCATTCACTGATATTTCCAAGGACTAGAACAATTAGGCTTGATAGTCCCTTTCGTTCAACAGTGACTTCCTTGCCAAGACTGTTAGTACTGATCCTCATAAAACCCTGAGGTGGACTTCTATTCCCTGCTGGGTATTATTACTTGCTTAACTGACAATGTTTATTGTATCATCCTTTAATTTTGTCACTAAAGTCAGTCCCTTTGCCTATAAGTGGCTAGGTTCTGTTTGAGTGATTTGCTGTCAATCAGATGGAGTAAGGAAAGTACAGTTGTGTACACTTACCATAAATGTAGATGTTCTAGTGTATTCACTGTTGCAGTCATCACACTTGAGTTATCTGCCTGCAGGTAGCCCTCAGGCGGCCCAAATACCAGAGTCTTGGGATTTCTGTGTCGGATGCTGTTGCCTCTTCCATGACGTCATGTTGCCATGGGTATAAAACATGCAGCTGATACCATTATATCAGTTTTTCTTGCCCCAGATGTCAGGAGCCCTCAAAATAGGAAGCAATTACATGGTGTGGAACACCTCCAGTAAAAAAGTAAATACCATTGGCATAAGATATGGCCAAAAAGAGGATAGGTAGAAAGAACAGAAAAGTCAGGGGGGCTGGAGGGAGGGTAACCAGGACTACAACAGTGAATACACTCGAACGTCTACATTTATGAGAAGTGTACACAACTGTACTATGTTCTTCGTGTTTCACTGTTGCAATCATCACACTTGGGCTGATTCCCAAAACTGAGGAAGGGTGGAGGCAGTCAAGAAGTATTGGGGCTGGCTATCAGGCCTTGTAAGACTGCTGTGGCAAATCCAGCTCTGGATTTAGAAAAAAATAGGTAAGTGGTAATGCTTGGTAAAGGTGTGTACAGAACTCCAGGTTGCAGCTTCCAGGATATCCCTGGTAGGGACACCCCTGAGAAATGCTGTAGTGGTTGAGCTAGCCATAGAGTTCTGATCCCCTGTGGGATAGGTTTTCCATGGTGTTTGTAACAGAAATAGATGCAATGGTAATGGTTTGCTTTGAAATGGCTTTGCCCTCTGTCCCTGTAACAAAGCTGACTAGCATCTGGTCAGATTTTCTGAAAGGTTTAGTTCTGTTAAGGTAGAACCTGAGGTGTCTGTGCACATCCAAGGAGTGCAGAATCCTTTCCCCTTTATTCTGAAGATTAGGGAAAAAGGTTGGCAAATGAATGGATTAGTTTAAAGCCACACTGGATACCACCTTGGGCATAAATGATGGGTTAGTCCTGAGGGAAACCCTGTTGGCATGGAAAATAATGAAGGGTTCCACAGCCATTAGTGCCTGTAACTCAGACACTCTTCTTGCTGAAGTGATGGCTAGAAGTAAGGCTGTTTTCCAAGAGAGGAATTTTAACTGCTACAGCAGCAGGCTCAAAAGGGGGAAGCGTGAGCTTCTCTAGTACAAAGTTAAGGTCCCAGGCAGTGGTGGGAACTCTCCTCGGGGGCCTTAAATTATTAGCTCCTCTCAGGAACTGTTTGATGAGAGGGTGAGAAAATAGAGGTGGCTCAGTATTGTAATGAGCTGAGATGGCAGAGGCATGAATTTTAATAGATGAGAAGGATAGGCCTTTGTGGAGTAGCTCTGTTAGGTAATCCAGGATTCGAGGTAAGGTGGGCACAGCTGTGTCCTTTCCTTGAGACTGGCTCCAAGAACAATATCTTTTCCACTTTTCTGAATAGGATTTCTTAGTACTAGGCCTTCTGGCCTCAAGGATGACGTCCATCACCTGTTTGCTGAGGGTTGCTGGTGGAGTATTCAGGGAATTAGCCAGGCTGCAAGGTTCAGGGTTCACAGCTGTGGATGCAAAATCTGTCCCTCCTTCTGGGACAGCAGGGAGGATATCTGATGTAGGTGCCAAGGTGGCACTGCTGTCAGACTGCGTAGGAGTCTGTCTTTATCTGGAGTTGTCCTGAAAGGATAAGGTATTTGAAGGCTGTCGGAGCATTCTGTACAGCTAACATTTCTTTTTGATTGATATGCAGGGGAATTTGTCCTGGGCTCCATTTGCCTTGAATGCATTTGCCTGCCATGTGAGCCCCCCCCCATGCATAGTCTGATGCATCTGTTCTCAGGGTTTGGGTGGCGAGAGGTTGAGTGAAAGGAAGTCCCTTGTTGTGGTTGCATGCCTCTACCCACCAAAGGAATTCTGCCCTTAGACAAGGAATGATAGGAACCAGTGTTTCCAGGTCCTGAAAATGTTGACACCAGAGACTTTTTAAGTACCAATGAAGTTTCCTCATATGCAGTCTTGCATATGGAATTAGAATAATGCATGAGGCCATGAACCCTAAGGCTTGCAAATTTTTTCTCGCAGATAGCTGGGTTTGGTGGCCATTAGTTTGAAGTAGTTTGTCAAATAAACCTGTTTTTCTGGTGTTAGGAATGCCATCTGGGAAGTTGTGTTCAAGCTTGCTCCCAGGAATACAATCTTTTGGCTGGGCACCAGTTCTGATTTCCTTTTGTTGATGGTGTACCCCAGAGAAGTTAGAAGTCTTTTTACAAATGACAGGTGCTGAAGTAGCAATTCCTGACTGTCCGCCTGAATCAGGCAATCATCCAAGTATGGGTAAATTTGAATATTTCTCTGCCTGTAGAATGCAATCTCTGGAGCCAGGCACTTTGTGAATACCCTGGGCACAGTAGATAAGCCAAAGGGAAGTGCAGAGAACTGATAATGCATAGCGCCTGCCCTGAAATGTAGATATTTCCTGCAAGATTCCCTTATGGGGATGTGCAGATAAGCTTCTTTTAAGTCTAGAGTGAGTAGCCAGGCTTCCTTGGATAGCATAGGAAGAAGCTGGTGCAGAGTCAGCATTTTGAATTTTGGGACCACCAATAAGATGTTGAGAATTGACAGATCTAGGATAGGGCGCCAAGAGCCCTCTTTTCTGGGCACCAGAAACAGTCTGGAGTAGAAACCCTGCCCCCTTTGCTCTACTGGCACAAGTTGAATAGCCCTGATACTGAGAAGAGAAAGTACTTGCTGTCAAGTCTCTGCCCACTGGTTTAGAGGAAGGTCTGGCAACACGCTTGGAGTTAACAGTGAGTGGAAGTGGAATCTGTATCTCTGGGATACAATGTTTAGGACCCATCGGTCCTGGGTAATGGACATCCAGTTTTTTGCATGCAGGGCGAGTTTTCCTCCTAGGGGTGCAAGTACTTGGGCCTTGCTGGGAAGCAAGATAGACAAGTCATTGTGAACTTTTTCCATAAGGGGGTGCCTTACCACTCCCTGTTTTAGAGGAGGGAGCACTCCATTGTTTAGATCTCTGCATACCCTGAGATTGTATTCTTGGTGGCCTGTTGCCCCTGGGTTTGGACTGAGAATGCCTGGGAGGGACTGGAAAGGACCAGTTTTTAGAAGGCCAATGCCTACTGAATCTAGGTGACTGCACCTGTATGAAATCTTTAGCAGTTTGCATAGCTTTAACTTTTTCCTCCATCTTTTTAAGAACTTCTTCTGCGCCAAACAACTTTTCTGGTTTAATGGAGCATCTAGTAATTTTGCTTTGACATGGTCTTGCAAGATTTGCTCCTTCAGCCAAGCATGCCTTCTCAGTACAGACCCAGTGGCAGCAGCCCTGAAAGATGCTTCTAAGGCATCAAAACCACACTGCAAAGTATGTTTACTAACTTGGTTTGCAGAATGACTCTTGTAAATCTTTATTTTCTGTACAATCTGGAAGCAACAACATTTTTTTTGTTTAATTAGTTCCATAACATGCTGCTGGTACTTTAACATGTGAAACTGGCAATTCAAAGCCCTGATGGTAAGAGTTGCAGAGGTATATACCTTCTTACCCCATCTGTCTAAAGCTCTAGATCCCTGTCCGAAGGGGTGGGGTTTTTGGCTGTAGTAGACTTGAAGCCTCTAGGTCCATGGGAAATAGTCTCTGGATCCACAGTGGGATTTTTAAACAGAAATTTGTGAGAGTCAGGTGCTCTGTAGTACCTGTCAGGCTTTCTAGGAGCTGGTGGTAAAGTATCAGGAGTAAGACTGGATTCCATGAAGACATCATCTAGAGTGTCCAGGACAGGGGGTATAGCTAGAGGCCTGTGCTGAGGCAAGTCTAAAAATTCTCTGAGTCTCTTTTTGGACTGAGGGTAGTCCTGCCATTCCCAGTGGAAATGCTCTCTTAAAGTATTCAAGGTTTCACCAAAAGAAAAGTCCTCTGGAGGGGAGGCATAGGGAATGGAATCCATCCTCTGCATGTGAATCCTCATAGGTAGATAAGGGAACATCCTGGTAATCAGAGGGATCAGAGTCATCGGACTCATGGTCTGTAGAATCAGAAGGAAAATCAATTCTTTGTCTTTTAGAGGGGGAAGGCTGGCTTCCCCTAATTAAAGTTATAAGGTCTTCAGCCATTCTAAGCATTTGTTTCTGTGGCAAGGGGGCTTGAGCATGCGCTTTGGTAGTCGGTTTTCTAGGTGTAGTGTGAACTCTGGGCCTGAGAAACTCAGTAGTTTTAGTCAAAAATGAAGCATTCAGTTTAATACGAACATCAGAAGGTCAGAATACACTCTCAGAAGCCGGTGCCTGCACAGCGGCTCTGGACCCATCCAAGGTAGAGACATCCGCAGGTTCCATGGTCGAAGAAGCATCTCGTGGCATATCAGACTCCGAATGGGTCTCAGCAGAGGCCTGAAATCTGTAGAAGTAGGTATCAGGGGCTGCGAAAGCACCTCACTGAGTACCGGCAGACTGGCGACTAGCTTAACGGAAGCGTCGTCAGCAGTTTTGGACCTAAGTGGTGTGTCTCTGTCTCTATCCTTACATTTTTTTCAGAAGATCGGTAGTCGGATGGCTCATCGAAGCCATTTCGGAATATGGATAACGAGAGCGAATTAATTTTGTGACAAAGATAGCCTGATGACAAATAGTTCAGGCGTTAAACAAGGCACAAAACTTACAGCGAGGAACGTCGTGGTCTGGGCCTAAACAGATGACGCAGTAAGAATGAAAATCTCTGTGAGGTATTTGCTTTCCACAGGCAAGACAATTGTTAACTTTTTCTGACATCGATTAGAGCAAGAAAAAAGGATCCCCAATGGGGTACTTAGCTTTAGAAGACTTCAGGTTTGAAACTCTTAAAACGGAATTTTCAGGAAGCGGCCAACCGGCACTTGCAAACTGCTTCTGCTTCAAGCTCCAATGCGGCAAGTACAGCTGATGTAACGGCGTCAGCTGCATGTTTTATGTCAATGATGACAGGCGATAGCATCCGACACAGAAACCCCAAGACTCTGGTGTTCAGGCTGACAGAGGGCTACCTGCAGGCAGATAACCCAAGTGTTATGACTGCAACAGTGAAACACGAAGAATATCTGCTGCATCCACTGCCAGTTATAGCTGTGGTGTTGGTCATATGATATGTTCACAGCAGCATATGTTGAATGAGCTGAAAATAGAAGTTATGTTCTTACCATAACGTTCCATGTTAGTTGTCTTCTTCTCGCCTTCTTCTTGCTGGATGGGTTCGGAGCCAACCTCGGCTCTGACTCAGCCACTCTAAAAGCTCGAGAGTTGGTTCCACCGGCTCGAGGCTCCCCTTATATCCCACAATGCTAGGCGTGAGTTACCTCAGATCTCATTTGTAAGCTAGGCCCAGCTTATAATAGTAACAGAATAACTATAAACAAAGTCCACCTCTATAAACCAGGGAGAAGAGAAGGGTGACCTACATCCTGATCCAGGAAAATATGCACAGCAGCATATACCTAAAGTAAAGAGGTGGTAGAAAGAGAGGTCACAATCAAAACTCCTCTAGGTCTGTCCAGGCCAGGGGGAAGGAGGGTGGGGCCTTAAGAAGAAGGCGAAGAAGACAACTAACATGGAACGTTATGGTAAGAACATAACTTCTATATGTTAAGTTGTCTATCTCGCCTTCATTCTTGCTGGATGGGACCGTCCCTAGCACCTTGTCCCGGGTGGCCTAACGGAACAGGCTCTTGAGAACAGTGGAACCAAAGTTAGCTCTATGCCTAGAAGCTAAATCCAACTTATAATGAGAAATGAAAGTGTGAGGAGTAGCCCAAGTAGCCGCTGCACAAATGGTGTCAATAGGCAGTCTGTCTTGGAAGGCTATAGAAGTAGCCAAAGCTCTGGTAGAATGGGCTTTAGGTTTGTTAGGCAGCTTTTGGTGTCTAATTTCATAAACAAGGGAAATCAGAGATGTTAGCCATCTAGATAATGATACCTTTGAAACTGAAAGTCCCTTTCTGCCTTCTGCATAATAGACAAACAGCTGGTCAGATTTTCTGAATTGTTTGGTTCTATCCAAATAGTACCTTAACTGACGATGAACATCTAGCCAATGCAATTTTTGTTCAGACCTGTTAGAATATTCTGGAAAAAACACAGGGAGGTCAATGCTTTGATTTAGGTAAAAAAGACGGGTTGGTTCGTAAAGATACCCTGTCCTTATGGAACAACAGATAAGGAGGTCTACAGCTGAGTGCATGAAGTTCTGAAACTCTTCTAGCTGAAGTAATAGCTACCAGAAAGAGTGTCTTCCATGATAGCAATTTTAAAGAACAGGAGGCTGCAGGTTCGAAAGGGGAAAGAATCAAAGAACTAAGAACTAAATTTAGGTCCCAAGGAGGAGGAGGATTTCTTATAGGAGGTCTGAGTAGAAAAACTCCCTTCAAAAAGGCTTTGCAAAGCTTGTGGGACATTATGGCAGACTCTGAAATGCCCACATGAAAGTTAGAAATAGCTGCCAATTGAACTTTAAGAGTAGAAGGAGATGAACCTGCATGGAAGAGCTCAGCTAGAAAATCAAGGACCATTTGGATGGAAGCAGTGAAAGGATCTATGTCCCTTCCTTGAGCCCAATAGGCGAAACGTTTCCATTTACTCAAATAAATCTTTCGAGTGGAAGATTTATGGGAAGCTATCAAAATATCTCGGACAGAGTGAGATATTTGAGGAAGCCTGGCTAAGGTTGGAATTGGAGGAACCAAGCAGTGAGGTTCAGAGAGGGAAGGGAGCGATGAAACTGACCCGACTGATGGATCAAAAGATCTGGAACTAGGTCCAGATGCCAAGGTCGCTCAACAGAAAATGATGTAGAAAGGGGAACCAAACCTGTCGAGGCCAGTAAGGAGCAATGAGGATCAACGAGGCCTTCGGCGATGGCTTTCTGTATCACTTGAGAGATTAGTGGGAAGGGAGGAAATGCATACAGAAGTCCCGGGGGCCAAACTTGGACTAGAGCGTCTCTGCTGGGCTGGCCTGGTAAAGGGAATAGGGTGAAATAATCTCTGCACTTGCTGTTTTGGGGAGTAGCAAAAAGGTCGCAGCAAGGCTGACCCCACTTGAGAAAAATTTCTCTCACAACAGAGTCTTTCAGAGACCACTCGTGAGGCATGAAGATAGCTCTGCTCAACTTGTCCGCGATTTGATTGGACTTCCCGGGGATGTGCGTTGCTATCAGAAACCGCTGAGAAGAAATCGCCCATTGCCACAGTCTGAGTGCTTCTCGACACAGAGGGTAGGACCTGGTTCCGCCTTGTTTGTTGATATACCACACTACAGACATATTGTCCGTCTGGATTGCTATCGTTCCCAAGGGAAGAGAGTCTTGAAGGGCTTGCAACGCTAAAAGCACTGCTCTCATCTCTAGAACATTTATGTGCAAGTGGCATTCGTCTGGTTGCCATGTGCCCTGGACAGTTCTGCCCTGATAATGCTCCCCCCCACCCGATCAGGGAGGCGTCCGTTGTCAGAGTAGCAACCGGAGGAAGGGACAAAGGGTCTTCCCAATAAGAGCTGAGGGGAAGACATCCACCACAGAAGATGATTTCTGCATGTTTGCATAATCATAATGGTGTGGGACATCGGAAGTTGCTGGTATGACCATTGCGTGAAGAGCATCCATTGAAGGATTCTCATGTGGAATCTGGCTAATGGAAGCAGAGGTATGGCAGCCGCCATAATCCCCAACACTTTCAGAACTAACCTGGCTTTGATTCTGTTGCTGCTGAAGAGGAGCGAGACCAGTTTGTGTATGTCTGTTATTCTCTGATCTGTTAGTCTCGCAGACATGTTGACTTTGTCTAGATTTCGCCTATGAAGGTAATAGTACGACAAGGCGACAAAACAGACTTTTCGCAATTTATTGAAATGCCTAATTTTTGACAAATGCGAAAGGTGTAGTCCCTGGCCAATAGAAGAAGATGCTTGGTGGGAGCTGTGAGGAGCCAGTCGTCCAAATATGGAAACACCTGGAATCCTTGACGTCTCAGGTGAGAAGCTACCACTGCCATGCATTTGGTAAACACCCGGGGGGCAGTGGTGAGACCAAAGGGCAGGGCCCTGAATTGAAAATGACTGGTTCCCAGCCTGAAGCGGAGGAATCTTCTGGAGCGTCTGTTCATTTTATGTGATAGTACGCATCCTGAAGGTCTATAGAGCACATCCAGTTTCCCTTTCCCAATAGGGGAAGGATGGACTGCAGCGTGACCATCCGAAATCTTGTTTTCTTGACTGACTTGTTCAAGATACTGAGATCCAAAATTGGTCTCCAGTCCCCTGTTTTCTTTGGAACTAAAAAGAACCTGGAGTAGATTCCGGATCCTTGCTGGTCTGCGGAACTGGCTGAATTGCTCTTTTGCAAGCAGCTTTGAAATTTCCAAAGCTGCAAGATCCCTTTGAGGGTGGAACATCTGGAAGGGATTTTTTGATTGGTTTGGAATGCGAGCGAAGGGAATGGAATAGCCTTGAAATGATGGACTGTACCCATTTGTCTTGAGTCAGGGATAGCCAGGCTTCTGGGTACAGTGACAATCTTCCCCCGACTGCCTCCGAAGGTGGGCAGTCGGGCAACACCTCAGGGATGCTGAAAGGGCTTATCAGAGAAGGCTTCTCGATTGCCCTGGTTCTGCGGACCCCCTGCCTCTAGGGCGACGTCTACCATTGTTGTTCCCCCCTCTGCCTCTGGCGGGGAACCGACTCTGTGTGTCAGGCGAAGTCCCTTGAGATTGTTTACCACATTTTCCCACTTTTCTGGCCTTTGGGGTAAGGCCTAGAAGGAGTAGAAAAACGGACTCCAACGGCAGAAAGAGTCTTGCCATCTGTCTCGCACCTAGTCAAGGTTTCTTTCACTTGAGGACCAAAAAGAGATGATCCATCAAATGGGGAATTAGTGAATGACGTTTTAAAGGGGTCCGCAAAGTTGCATAGCCGCATCCAGGCATGCCTGCGTAAGGCCACACCTGTCCCTGCGGCCCTGCTCACTCCATCAGCCGCATAAGAAAGGAGGCGCATGGAGGAGTTAGCTATGGAGTTCAGGGTAGCCAGCTGAGTGTTCATCTTGTCTTGAAAACCCGCAGCCGTAGGATCCTTCAACATGTCACTCGCTTCTTTGATCAAGTCTCTTTGAAGACGAGTAAAATGGCATAGGTAGTTCAGCGACCGCATAGCAAAGGTCGCTGACGAGAACATCCGCTTCCCGTACCTGTCCATAGACCTAGATTCTTTGTTAGGGGATGAACAGGCACTGAAGGATCAGCTAGTTCCTTCTTGGTGGCAGCAGCTACCACCATAGCATCCACAGAAACACCTTTTGTGAGAAATTGCTTGTCAGTTGGTGCTGTTATAAATTTGGAAGGTCTCCTGGGGGTAGGGTCCACTGAATCAGGAGCCGTCCAGGCCTTCTTGCAACCACCTGCATGAGGGGATCAAAGGGGGGGGGGACACCCAGGAGGTGGAAGGGCGAGAGCCAAACGCCTCAAGATACACAGATTCATCCTCTGAAGGGTTAAGGGCTGGCCAATTTCCCCTCTGTTTCAGGATCTCTAGAATGTCTGCAAAAGAGACATCTTCAGAAGGGGAACGTGGGGAACCCTCGGAATCCTCTAAATCTGTGTCAGAGGTGACAGACTCAGGTGAGTCTATGTGCTTCCTCTTACACTTTCTCTACCTAGGGGGCTCCCCTGCCAATTCAGGGGAGGCCTCGGAAGAGGATGAGATCCCCACAGGGGATTCTTGAGGAGCTGGCTCTCTGCGGTCTGGGATGAGGGAGTGAGTCGACATAACCAAAGGCACCGAAGAGGGAGGCGGACGGAGCCGACTGTGGAGTCGAACAAGGTTCCAACACACTCCGCATGACCTCGAATGCACCCCTGTCCGGCAGAGCCAGAGGTCCCCGCTCCGAGAAGCTGAGAACCTCCCTCGGCACCGACAGAGATGGCTCCGAGGCCGATGTCGGAGCCGAACTCACCAGCGAAGCACCGAGAGGGAGAGGGTCGGACAAGGGTCCGATGCCACTCACCCCTCGAGCCGACGAGGAAGCATGGCGCCGAGATTCTTCAAAGAAGAAATCGGGCGGCGGAGCCGAAGACAATTGTATCGGCTCCGGCGCTACCACAGTCTCGGTCCCGAGGCGCCCGGCTCGAGCTCAAAGGAGTCGGAGGAGGAATATTTATTGGAACAAGTTGAGGCATCGACTGATGAATCGGACTCTGGAGCATTTGGGCCAGTGCCTCGGACTTCAAAAGTCTACTCACTACCCTCTGGAGGTCGTGATCTGAGAGCCTCGATGACCTGGAGGAGTGAGATCTGTGGCTCCGTTCAGACAGCAGGGAGACGCTGGAGCCGAATGAACGGAGCCAAGGGCGGTGACCTCGATCTCTTTCTAGATGTCGGCTCCGATGGTCTGATCGGAGCCGACCCAGGAATCTCTAATGCCTCGGCTCCGGCCGGAGCCGAGGAAACCACAGATACTGCAGTCAAAGACTCATCGGCTCCAGCCGGAGCTGATGAAGCAGTAGGCTTTGGAGCCTTAGGCCTCGACTCTGAAGCTGGAGCCGAGGTCTTGGAAGCCTTAGAAGGTTTTCCCGATGACACAGAAAGGGAACCTTCAGGCTTAATCAAACCCCTCAAAATGAGTTTATTTTTTCTCTCCTGCAGGACTCTAGGGCTGAAGCCATGGCATACAGCACAAGAGTCCTGCAGGTGTAAAGGTCCCAGGCAATACACACAAGAAGTGTGACCGTCTGTCAGAGACATTTTCTGACAGCACGAGTCACACTTCTTGAAGCCTGAGACCTTTGTATCCTTGGACATACTCAAGGAACCGAAGTGTAATCACACACAGAAAACACACACACACACACAGATTACACTGATAGGGATTCAAAGGGAATTATTTAAACTAAAGGTAAGTTAAATTAAAACTCCCTAATCAAGCACATACACACCCTAAGGATAGGGAAGGAAGGGCCTGAAGGCCTTAGGGAAAGAACTATAAGTTCTTTAGAGAAAGGGGCTGGATAAAGGTAGAAGGGATAATATCCACTACACTAAGGAAAGAAAATACACTAAGCTAGCTTAAGTCTAAAGAATTTAAACTAGTCTAACTTTCACTAACCTGGAGCCGGTAGAAAACACACCTCGATCGCTGTAGCGGCAAACGAGATCTGAGGTAACTCACGCCTAGCATTGTGGGATATAAGGGGAGCCTCGAGCCGGTGGAACCAACTCTCGAGCTTTTAGAGTGGCCGAGTCGGAGCCGAGGTCGGCTCCGAACCCATCCAGCAAGAAGAAGGCGAGATAGACAACTTAACATTAGTTCAATTAGGAGACTTCAACAATTGGCTAAGATTCTGGTGTCATTCTAAAGGGATCCAGTATCTGTCTGCCTGGGATGACATGATCAACAGACCTTGATGCTTTGCCAGAGATGGCCTGCATCTGTCACCCCTGGGATTCTGGGTACTGGTCAAGGATCTTGCCACCCCTATAGTGCCTTTTTTAGGCAGTGTTCCAAAGTCCAAAATTCAACCATAACAGCTACAAACAAATGCAATCTGAGAGTAATACTGCTCAATGCTAAAAGTCTAAATCTCAAGATGCACTCGCTCGAAGCTCTCCTCAAAATGGAGAATGTCGAGATCTATGCTGTAACACAGACCTGGTTTGAAGAGGCAGAAAGCACCCCTGTGCTCCCAGGCTACAACTCATTCCATACCTTTTGGCCCCTGAATGCGGCCAGAAGCTCCAAAGGCAGTGGTGTCTCCATATTCTTAAAGGATATGCACACCTCTAGACTGGTAGCCCAGCATACTGCATCCAAGATATGTCATGGTACAACTAACACTGGGTAAGATGGTGATACAAGTCATAGCCTGCTACAAAACCCCAAACATGTCCCTAGACTCACACGACAACCTCCTAAGCACCCTGGAATCTATCAAGGTCCAACTCAATACTCTCATACTGGGTGATTCAACTACCCTTCCATCAACTGTGAAAACTATTCAAGTACCAATGTACAGGCCCAGCGCTTTCTGGAATTTATCAGTTCCAATGCCCTGGACCAGCTCATTCTGACCCCCACTAGAGGAAGCAACATCCTCGACCTGATTATCACTAACATAAGTGACTGTTGCTCCACACCTATAGTCAGTTCCTCCCTGGTTAAATCTGACCACAAACTGATCACCATGGAAATCTCCATCTCACCAACATCCCCCGCTAAGGTGATCACCCTGAAAAAACTTCTCTAAAGCTGACTTTGGGCTCTTAAAACAGAGGTGGCTAACTTCTCAGCACCCATGCCAATGGAAAACAGCTGCATGACTGCCGAATCATAAACCAATACAATGTACGAGCATGTACACAAATGCGTGGACCTTGCCATACCAAATAGAACAAAGACACTCTCCAAAAAAGTAAGTCAATCTGGTGGTCCCCAGCCATCAATAAACTTTACAACAGAAGGAAGAAACTGTTGCAGAAAAAAATGAAGTCACAAGACTGGAAAACCTCCCTTATCAGTCTCAACAAAAAACTGAGATCCCTTATAAATCCTCTAAAGCCAACTATGAAGGCAGAATTGCGGCTGACACCAAAAACAACCACAAAGCTTTCTATAGCTATATCAAAAATCTCAAAGGCAATACCCAGATTTGCTCTGAGTTATTGCACAATGGCACCTCCTATACTGAGCCAACAGATATAGCCAACATACAGGCTGACAGATTCAGTGCCAACTTTACCTCTCTCTCCCCCCAAGGGCCCTATCACAATAACAGATGAAAGCCTGGTACCCACCATTTCTGCAGCACAGGTAAACTCTACATTGTTCAAAGCCAAGAATAAAGCAGCCATGGGACTGGATAATATCCCTGGCTGCGTCCTACATGAGCTACAAAACGAATTGACACCACATCTGTGTGCCCTATTTAATCACAGCCTTACCTCAGGCTATGTCCCTAATGAATGGTGCACTGCTACAGTCATCCCACTCCATAAAGGGGAAGCAACTACAGACCCTGGGAACTATCGCCCCATTAGCCTGACAAGCCTGGTATGCAAATCTATGGAGCGCATCATCATGGACCTGCTTAACAAAGCTATAGGCAATCTCCAAACTATTGACTCCACATAGTTTGGCTTTGTCAAGGGGAGATCCTGCCTGTTGAACCTGGTTGACTTCTTCGAGGCAGTCACCAAGGCTGTGGATGAGGGTAAGGCCATGCATACAGCCTACCTTGACCTGGCCAAGGCCTTCGATACCATTCCCTACTCAAGTATCATTGATAAACTCACCAAACTAGGCATCAATCCTTACATCACTAGGTGGGTTGCAAATTGGCTCACAGACAGGACCCACAGAGTGAAAGCTGTGGATTCCAAATCAGACTGTCGATCAGTCACAAGTGGAGTCCCACAGGGCTCGGATCTGGGCCCTCTCCAGTTTGGCATCTACTTCTCAGAAGTCCAGGCCAACACAGAAGGACTCTGGCTGACCAAGTTCACTGGTGACTGCAAGCTAGGAGTCATTATCAACTCCCCAAGAGATGCAGACATCCTACAAAAGGGCCTCTCTGAGACCAATGACTGGTGTTGGAACCATGGCCTGAAGCTTTATGCCAAAAAATGTGTTATCATCCCCTTTGGAAAAAACTCAGTTCCCATGAATTACCATGTTGATGGCAGCCCACTGAATACTGAAGGGGCCATAAGAGATTTGGGCACCCAGGTCGACAGCTACATCACCTTTGACCACCACATTGCCACTGTGGTCATAAAGTCCTTCTACGTGGCACATCTTATAACCAAAGGTTTCGCATCCAGGAAGAAAGAGGTCATCATCCCTCTCTACTCATCCCTCATTAGACGAGTCATCGAATATAATGCCCCATTTGGCATGTACCCGACCAAACACCTACAACAGCTGGAGAGGCCACAAAAGTACCTTAATAAAGAATGATAGGCCTTAAACACATGTCCTACATGGACAGACTCAAGAAACTTCAGCTGTTCTCAGTCTCTTATAGTCTACATAGAGGTGATCTCTGCTTGACTTACAAAGCCATGTCCGACCTAGCCCTACTTGAAATGCTACACCTAAAAAAATCCCAATCCCCCCACACCACACGCTCTAGAGATCACAACCTCATTACCACAATTAACAGAACATGTTGGAGAGACAGGTTCATCTCACAAAGACTACCCATACTCTGGAATAATCTTCCAATTTATGTCAAGAAGAGCATCTCACTGGCCCTCTTCAAGGAAATCTTAACGAGTGGATGGGTAACAGAAAGTTCACAACAGGGATCATTCCAGTTGCACTACTGGATATGGGCACTGTGAACTAACATCGGGTGGCACGGTGGCTGGGCAATTTTTTTGGGCTAGGCTTGTAAAGGCTCCAGGGCCATTATCCTAGTACACAACTATGAACCTATGAACCTATTAGCTAAGAGATGAAAAAGTGTTTGGTTCGTATGAATGGGCAGTTATTTTTTTCATACGATCATAGGAGGTTACTAGGCTATTGGCCCTGAGGCCCTTATAAGCCTAGCCAAAAGTTTAGCCCATGTTTAGACAAGTCAGCATCCAGAGCCCTTGTCCAGCAGAGACACAGGTGGAATCCCAGGAGTGTACTTTCTGTTTCCCATCCAGTTATCCAGGTTGCGCTTAAAACGGGATAATGCAGTAATAAGAGCATCAAGAATTTGCAGCACTAACATTCTGTATCAGAAAGAAGGTGATTATTTAAGAAACCTGTTTATGGAAAAAGGCTATCCAAATGACATATTTGAAATTGTATTCAATGAAATTTCCCAAAAAAGAGCCACACAATTTCCCCCATTACTAGGTGCAACAACTCCACAGCAAACTGTTAGTAAAATTGATAAGGACAAATCAGAAAATCTACCCTTTCTATATACATATAATAGCAATAGTAGGGAGATAGAGAACATAATAGCCAAATGTTGGCCGGTTCTCTCTATCAATGAAGATTTGAAGAAAAACATCCCATATAAACCACACTTTGTTAGAAGAAGGGACCGCAATCTAAAGGAATTGTTGGAAAAGCAAGTATTATCTAGTACTAATGAAAAGCAACAAATTAGGGGAACTTACAAATGCAAGGCTTGTAACCAATGCTGTTATATTCTAGACAACAAAGGTATTTATTTAAAGTCTAGAAACTTAAATTTGTTCCCATCAGGACACTTTAATTGCAATTCAAAAGGTGTGGTGTACCTAGGGTTTTGCCAACATTGTATGAGTTTTTATGTGGGAAAACGGAAAGGGTTTTAAAAAGAAGAGTGTATGAACATATTTATGAAATTAAAAATAAGAAAGAAACAAATGCATTTTACAAGCACTCTTTGAATTGTGACAACATGTGTTTAAAATTTTTTGTATTAGAACAGGTTTTTAATAGTGTGAGAGGAGGTGACTGGGAAACATCCCTAGAGTACAAAGAACTGTTATGGCAAATTAAACTTAATGCTACCAAACCTCCGGGTCTTAATGATTCAATAAACATTAACAGTGCTCTCAAGTTGGGCTAAATTGTAGATTAGTGACCAAACAAATTAACATATGTTATATATATACCAGAATTCAAACCCATGTAAGTTAGTAATTTGATTAAAATTAAAAAGGACGATTTACCATAGTTTAATGTGGATGGACATAACCCATAAGAATATACAAAGAAGTACCTTATACAGTTTTAATAAATTAGAATTTATATATTTTAAAAACAGGATGTTTATTGCATCATATTATTTATGCAAGATGGATGTTTTAATTAATTTATATTCACAAGGTTGTATAAATACAGTAAGATCAATTAACAACTTTTAAAACTGTAATATATCAATATTACAATTTTACAATCAATATTTATTTTTATTGTGTTTAAGTTTTGTGAAATAATAATAATAAAATTTTTTATAAGAATTTTTAAACAAAAATTTTAATTCAGATACTAGTAGGACCCTGAAAATTGTTAAATTATAAAATTATATATTTATTATAAAATTATTAAATTATTATAATACTATAATAATATAAAAGGTAATAACATCATAAAATATTATTATTTTAAAGAAGAATTTTGCCACTGCTGCTATGTTTCATATGTTATGTTTGTATACTTCCATTTCTATGGCTTTAAGCATTGCAAATAACAATCATGCTTACAATGGAAGACTACACTTTAAGGAAACTTCTTTAAATAACTAATTGTATAATTGATTAAGAAGTGATGTGAGTATAAAAGGAGTGCACATTGAGTATGTAATTGTCTTGATAAAGCCTGGGAGAGCCAGCAGCAAGCGGCGTTGTTGGATTTTAATCTTTTTTGTGGAACAATTCATTTGTACAAGTTACATTCATTAAAGCAGAGTTTATTACAAACTGTCCGGTTCCTGGTGATATCTCAGGTCGTGAGCTTGTGAAGTTCTATTGATATCACAGACCTGGTTGAGGTCACGCATATGGGTTGCTCGAGTGGAGCTTGACTTGCGGATATGCAGCAGTCCCATCAAGGCAGGGTTTGAGATTGCTTTGTACGCCAGACAGAGGTCACCTCTGAGGAGTCTGTATGAAACTGAGTAGAGGGACAGGGCTTTTAGCCTCTCTGTGTGGGATAGGTGTTTCAGGGCCTGGATTCTCCTGGTGAGGAACCTCTGTGGTCTCTCCAGCTGCTGGATGTGCTTTACGAGGTACATGCTGAAGGGGGCATTGTACTCAACAATTGGCCTTCTAAGGGAAGAATACAGGGATCCTATGAACTCTTAGTCCCTGGATGAGATACCGTTACTTATGAGGTGGGCCTTGTAGAAAGCTTTTCATAAAACAGAAACATGGTGGTCAAAAGTCAGGTTGCTATCAACCTGGGTGCCCAAATTCCTCACGACTGATTCTGTACTTAGGACATTGTTATTAATGTAATAATATGTGGGGATGTCATTCTCCCCAAAGGGGATGATGATGCATTTTTTAGCATTCAGCTTGAGGTCATGTTTCTGGCACTAGTTATTTGTTTTTGTGAGACACTCTTGGAAGACGTCCACATCACTTGGGGAATTGATGACTGTGCCCAGCTTGCAGCCATCTGCAAACATGGTCAGCCATAGCCTACTTGTTTTGTCCTGCACCTCAGAGAAGTATATGCCGAATAACAGAGGCCCCAAGACTGATCCCTGCGGTATGCAGCTCATTACAGGTCTACTGCTTGAGGTGGCTTCCCCTATTTTGATTAGGTGGGTTCTATCAGTGAGCCCATTTGCTACCCATCTGGTAACACATGGATTGATGTCTGGTGGAGAAAGTTTATCTACTATGCCTGAGTGAGGAATAGTGTTGAAGACTTTGCCAAGGTCAAGGTAGGCGGTGTGCACCATCTTACCCTCGTCCCTGGCTTTGGTGGCTGTCTGAAAGAAGTCGACCAGATTTAACAGACAGGACCTGCCCTTGACAAAGCCAAACTGTGTGGGGTAAGGTTTTTGGAGGTTGCCAATGTCCTTGTTATTGAAGTCCATGATAATCTGTTCCATGACCTTGCAGATCAGGCTAGTTAGGCTGATGGGTCTATAATTTCCTGGATCGGTAGATGCTCCACCTTTGTGTAAAGGGATGACAGTGACTGTCCCCCACTCGGCTGGAACAATGCCGGTACTCAGGCTTTGGTTGAATAGGGTGCCTAATGGTGCTGCAAGTTCATGCCTAAGTTCATGTAGGATGCAGCACGGGATGTTATGGGTTCCCATGGGGGTGTGGGGCAGGTACTGGTGATGTCCTGATTTACTGATGGGTGGGATAGAGGGGAGGAGTTTTCGCTGAATATGTCAGCCAGTAGATTGGCTATATCTACAGCATTTGTGTATGTGGTGTCCTTGACAACCAGTTCTGAACAGATCTGGGTGCTTCCTTTGAGATTTTAGACATATGTGAGGAAGTCCTTATGATTGTCTCTAGTAGATGTGGCCAGTTTGGACTTGAAGTTCGCTTTACAGGATTTCACTAGTGCTCTTATTTGCTTGTTCAGGCTAAGGAGAGATTACTTCCAATTGGGCACCTGCTCCTTCTTGGTCCTGGCCAGCAATTTTTTCCTTTTGTTATATAGTTTATTTATTGCAGATGTCCACCTGACAGGTTTACTCTTCCTTGGGGAGGGTGGTTTTTGTCCTGTCAGGTATTCCTGACTCCATGTATATATATATATATATATATATATATATATATATATATATATATATATATATATATATATATATATATATATATATATATACACACACACACACACACACACACACACACACATATATATATATATATATATATATATATATATATATATATATATATATATATATATATATAAAACGAACTCTTAAAACGAAAGGAACACAATGAGAGCCGGCTGAATAAAATTGATTAGTGCTATTTAATATAAATCACACTTTCAGCTAGGACAATGCCTCGCCTTCCTCAGACAAACAGCTAAACAAGTGTTGAAAATTCCTTTTAAACAATCAAGTGAATTATAACATCAATTAGCGTGGGTTGTTCGTTGCCTTGACAACGTATCAACACCCCACTATAGCGCAAGATGTTAAAACCAAAACTATAAATTTTAATAATTAAATAACATTAAAAAACAGAGACTAAAAATATTTAAATGTACATTAAAAAATACAAATATTCTTTAAAAGTAAATATATGTAACATGTACATGACTCTGTGTATAATAAATTAAATTTGTTTTACTAGGTTCTCTTTGAATGTTGTTTCTTTAATGAATCTGTTAATACGCAAACACTACATTGGATATACCTAACCTCAAGCTTCATCTTATGTTGTGAAAAAATATATATTCTAAAAGGTTAGATTTACGCCATAAAAAATACCTTATTGTACATATTTAATAATAATATTATCTGTCTACAGCCAAAAGCCTCAAAAGGCACTTAATAGAAATGTTGTCATTAATGCCTGGGAACTTATGCGCCCTTGTTCTAATCTGCCATTTCAGTTCATCTAATTCCAACATGATTTGCCAGGGTCCCCCTCGACTGTTATCAACTCTCTGTTGCAACACTACAAATTTAAAAGCATGACTTGGAAATTCAGAACAATGTTTTGCCAGTGCATTATTTGAATCTTTTTTACTTATGGCATAGTAATGTTCATATATTCTCTGCCTTAAACGTCGTTCCGTCTTTCCAATATAAAATGCGTTGCAAGAATTACATAATGCAACGTAAGTGACCCCTTTTGTTTCACAATTATATTTACCAATTATTTTATACGTTTTGTCGTTCATAACTACCTGATTATTGACCATGATATATTTGCATTGAGGACATGAGCCATATTTAAACATCCCATTAGTTCTACCAGAGTGTAATTTATTATTATTTTCCAAAAGGGCCTTCAAATTATGTCCACGTCTGTATGTTATTTTAGGACTAGAGCCCAAAATTTTAGAGAGTGTTCCGTCGTTTTTAATAATCTCCCAATTTTTACTCAAGGCCTCCCTAATGGACAAATAATCCAAAGAATATGTGCATAAAAAACTAGTTGGATAACTCACATCACTAAAACTTTTGTTTGTGAGTTCCAAACCTATGTTGTCCATTACATTGGACTCAGCCTGAACTGAAGGACAATCTTGCTTTTTAAGTAAGGGAATAAACTGACCAATGTTACATTTAAAAACAACTTCCCTCCTTATGTTGTCAACTAGGTTGCTCGGATACTCTCTTTCAATGAACATATCGTAGAGGTGATCACATTCTGACTCAAAATCTGAGTCATCAGAAATCATACGAGCAGCCCTAACCATCTGCCCTTTGACCACCGCTCTTTTTTGGTGGTAGGGGTGGTTGCTAGTGAAATGTAGGAAGCTGTTCGAAATGTTTAGACAGTACTTTGGTGTAGATTTGGACATTGGTGCCAGTTCCTACAGTGGGAGAGGGGGCTGTAATGCTGTTTATACCATCCCTCAGGAGGTTGTAATCAGCTTTGGAGAAGTGTTTTTGTTTGACCCTAGCTAGAGGAGGATCATGGGAGATGGTGACTGACTGCTTTATGGTCGGATCTTACGAGGGAGGATGATATCACAGGGGTGCTGCACTGGTTACTCATATTGGTTAATACCAAGTCCAAGATATTATCACCTCTTGTGGCGGTATCGACTAGCTGTTCCAAGGCATTTGCATTGATAAAATCAAGGAAAATCTGGGCATTTGTGTTCTGGCATGAGTAGTTTTTCCAGTCTATGGTTGGGTAATTAAAGTCACCCAGGATCAGGGTAAAGGGTTGAATTTTGATAGCTCTGAAGAGGTCCAGATAGGTGGAGTGGGCATCTTTCGTCAAATTTGGGGGCCTGTAGCTAGCTATAATTTGAATAGGGGCCTTGTCAATGGTTCACTGCACCTGGAGTGTCTCCTGTGTGTCATACTGTTTGACCAGCTTGGATGTGTGTGTGTCTTTAATATATATTGAAACTCCCCCTCCTTTGGCTTTGCTGCCCACATTTTGGGGTCTAAATGTATGATACAATGAGTAACCAGGTAAGGCTGGGGTGCTCTCCACAGCTTTGAACAAGGTTTCAGTGACTGCACAAATGTCAACATCTTCCAGGGTTACGAATGCTTGCAAAGAGTGCATTTTCATGTTTAGACTCCTAGCATTTAGCAGTATGACCTTTAATTTGTGTTTTGTTGAGATTTTTATGTTGGTAGTATCAACCTCATGACTTTTCCTAAAAAAAGGCACTATGGGGGAGGCAAGGGCCTTTGCCAGAAGCCTGAAGCCCAAGTGAGACAGATGCAGGCCATCTCTAGCAAAGCACTGTGGTCTGTCAATCATATCTTCCCAGGCTGTAAAACACTGGATCCCCCTGGAATGACACCAAAAACTAAGCCAATCGTTAAAGTCAATCATTTTCTGTTTGTACTGAGGCATCATTCTAGGTGACGGTAGAATGCTGCTTAAGGCTAGGAACATACCTGCCTGGGACACATATTCAGTGAGCTCAATCATGTCTTTCTTCATATAGTCCAGGGAGGTACGTCTCAAGTTGTTCACGCCAACATGGACTATGACAGAGTCATAACAGTACCTGTTGTTGAGAGACCTGAGTGCATGTGTGATATGCCAGATTCTAGCACTTAACAAACAGCTAACTGTGACTTTCTCCTTATCCAGCCTGGTGACAGGCATGTCTGTGTGTCTTGCAATGGAGTCTCCTATGACTAATATGTTGGGTTTATGGTTAGGCCTTAGTGGTTGTGAGACACTGGTGTGTGGACTATGCATGGTATGTGGTGTGGAGGGTTGTGGAGTTCTCATGTGTTTTTGCCTCTGAGGTCTACTTTGTTTGGGTTTGTTTTTATTTTATTTATTTTATTTTTTTTTTACATTTGTTGACTGGGATAGTCTGACTGGATACATGACCATTTTCAGCAGAGGCCTGGGGAGAAAAGCTCCAATGTACATACAGAAAATATTACAAGTTGAACATTGTTACATATGCAACATACATACAGAAAATATACATAAAGCATGCATGCAGAAAAATTTTGCAAGTAGAGCATTATTACATAAACATTTCAAAGGAGTAAAAGTGATACCATCTATCATACATAAATCAAAATCTTTACCTGCCTAGAGATTAGGAAGCAGACTAGGTGAGAGAAGAAGTTCCAATTATCAGGTGTTTCTATTGTGAGAGTTAGTCGGGATTGGAGCAAGGACATAGCCATCACCGTTTCAGGTATTGTTTTAACTTTTTTTGAATTGGGTTAGAGAGGTTTCTGAAGTAAGCTCAGCAGGAAGCGAACTCCATAATTTGCCTACAGAGTTAGCATACAGAGAGTTGCCAGCTGAGTTACTGGTTTTGAGAGTTTGAACTAGTAATTTGTTGGATGAGCGGAGTGTCTTGAGGTTGCTGTAACGGGTGATAATATTAGTAAGTGCAGGCGCATTTTCAGTCTGGTAGAGAATTTTATATGCTATGATTAGTTGATTGTATTGAAGTTGACTAGGCAATTCAAGCTAACCTAGTAGGTTTAGGTTCAGACAGTGGTGTGTTCTGTATGTTCCTCCAGTGGCAAATCTAGCTATGTGATTATAGCAGCTGGAGAGTTTGTTGAGGTCAGACTTACTTAAGTTCGTGAAAAGAGGGGAGGCATAAAGGCGGGTGGAAAGTAGATGTGTGCGGGAAATCACAGTTCTAGCTAGAGGAGTGAGGAATGGTTTGATTTTGTATAGAGAGACGAGTTTTTTATTAACTTTTTTAATAGTTTGATTAATGTGTAGATCGAACTTCAGGCTATTGTCATCTAAAACACCTAAGAGTTTAGTACAGGTATCTGGAGCGATGGTAGTGCCACTGCTAGATTTTATAGTAAAGGTAGGTGAGGAGGTCTACGAGTGGGGGAGAAGAGCAGTAGTTTGGTCTTGTTAGAGTTGAGTAGGAGACATCGATTAAGGAGCCAGTTTTCGACAGTATTAAAACATATTGGGATAGTGTCTGCAGGTCTTCTGGGGAGGTGGCAGAGCAGATCAAAGTGGAGTCATTTGCATGCTGAATGCAGATTGCTGTTGGGATGATTGTGTGCAGGTTGTTGATAAAGATAGAGAATAAGAGGGGTTCTAATACAGAGCCCTGGGGAACCCCTAGGGTGTTAGGTAGAAGGGATGATAGTTTGTCCCGCCATAGTACAGTCTGTTGTCTCCCACTCAGGTAAGATTGAATTCACTGGATAGCCTGGGTGTCTAGGGGAATAGCTTTAAGTGTGTGTATGAGTAGGTTGTGATCAACCATGTCAAATGCTTTTGAAAGATCAAGAAAGAGGGCAGAGGAAATCATATTGTTGTTGCAGTTTTAATTTATAACATTAGAGAAGGAGAGAAGGGCACTGGTGGTACTATGGAACAGTCTGAAGCCATGTTGCGAGTTAGCCAGGATATTATTCTGAATAAGGAAGCTCAGAAGTTGTTTATGGATGCACTTCTCCATAATTTTAGCTAAGGGTGACAGAATAGCTATAGGTCTATAATTTGACAGTTCAGTAGAGCTGCCTCCTTTATGGAGAGGAATTTATGTGGAATATCTTCCAGATGGAGGGGATGCTGGCTTCTGATAAGGTTCTATTGATCAGGATAGAGATAGGGTATGCTATGGCAGCCGCAGCTTTTAGTAAGTATTCCGCAGGGAGGAGACCAGCAGCAAGGGTAGTTGGTTTTAGTTTCTTGATAAGGGATTGGATAAGTGATGTGGAAACTGGTTGAAAGCTGAAGGAGAGTGGAGAACTAAGTGTGGTGTTATTTAGAGTGGAGCAAGTGGGAGATAGTTTGCTAGCTAGTGACTGGATAGTTTCTGTAAATAAACTATTGAAAGCACCGGCAATGCCCTCAGGAGGTTTTTGGATGGCAGACGAGGGGGTGGGGGTGGTGGTTTGTCCTGGGTGAAGGAGCTTATTTATACCTGCCCAAAACTTTTGTGGTTTGTTTTGGTGCATCTGCTGAAAATGGAAGCAAAATGTTTTTTTATCTAATATGATAGATTTTTTTGTTTTACTCCTTTGTTGTCTATATCTAAGTTGATTTACGGGGGATTTTGTGGTGCACCACATGGCCCAGGCTATGTCTCTTAGTAAGATCTTTTGCCTGGTTTCCTTTGTAAGCCATGGTGCAACTTTTGTTTTAGTCCTGAAAGAGCGAGGAGGTGCATGGGCATCAAGGATGGCTAGGAATTTGGTGTTGAAGTATAATGCGGCTTCTTCAAGTGGGAGATGTTTTAGTGCTGTCCAATTACAAGCTTTGAGTTCATTTTGGAAATTAATAGGGTTGAAGTATTTCTTGTTCCTAACTGTCTTATAAGTAGGTTGACGGGATGTCAGTTTTATGCCGTATTATGTAGGTAAGAAAATGATCACTTATATTTTCAGGCAGGGTCCTAGCACTGCACATATGGGGGTGGCTATTAATGAGTATCCAGTCTAGAGTACTATATTTATGGTTAGGTGTATTGATCCAAGTGGGGAGGAAATGATCTGTGTAAATCCGTGTAGAGAATCTCCGCATATGTGGGTGTGTTTTGTGTAGTTGTGGGTGGTGTTTGAGGTGTAGTGATTGTGTTGACAACCTTCTCAGTGTCAGATATACTGGCTTGTGAGGGAGAGAGCACAGACTCTAGCTTCTTTATATAATTGCATCTCTCACAAATTGTGTTCCTAGGTGATAGTAGTAGATGGTTGTCCATGTACATGAGGTAGTTCCTACACTGTCTCAGGATGCCCATATCAACCAGGCTGGCAGGAGAAACCATAAGAAATTGTCCATCCATATTTGTCAGAATCTGAGAGAGAGGCCAGGGAGATCTAAGGGGTAGGCCTAAAGCCCAATTAAACCAAAACTAAGAGGCTTAGAATAATATTTAAAATTTAAACAGGTTAAAAACAAGCAGTAATAAATGCAGCAGAGAAGATGCAATTGAACACTTTAGAGAACAAGATGAAGTGATAGAGTATGAGGAGGAAACACAAATACTGTAAAAGCAGGTGAGTAAAGTTTTTTTTTTTAGTAAAGTGGAAAGTTTCTTCTGCCAAAGTTTCTTGCTATGGCAGAGGATTAAAGCGATAAACTGCTGTCAAACTTCATCTTGTAGCCTGGGTTTGATTCCCTTCAGTCTCCATTTGCCTACTGCATGATTTTGAGCAAGCCTCTTAACCAAACAGTGCTCCCGGGCCTTCACTGAAAATAGGCCTCAATCCAGTGGATGATGGAGTTAACAAAATATAGAAATAAAAAAGTGTGCTTTATCATTAGGTAACGTTCCAACAGAATTTGGTCTTAATGATCCAGTTCAGTCATTTCCCTTCAGCAACAGGATTGGAAGCTGCAGACAACAGTCACCTTGACAACCTTATAAATTTCTCAGGCTCAAAAACTTCTTCTCTAGCTCCTATAATGCTCCATAATTCCACATCTCTTCAGACTTTATTTGCCACATTCAAGAAAGCATTCATGTCTCACTGGCTAATTGCCCAGTTCTGTATGTTTTCTTAACTTTTTTCCCCAAGATCTTTACAATGATATTACTCAACTGCAGGACAGTAGCCTTTTTCGAGGCTAGGTTAATTGCTTTCTTCCTGGCTACATCTAGGTTGCCATATTGGTCTTTGGTTTTGTTTGTGAGTAGAGGCATTTCTCTTGGTTTTCATTAGCAGAATATTCTGCCTTGCTAGTTTTTGACTAGTTCCTGGTTGTTTTTTTTAATCTGTTTGTGTGTAATAGTTAAGGCCAAAGTTTCTGGTTTTAAGGAGTGTTATAAATTTGAGCATATGATTCTCTGTCAAGATACTTGCGCTTTACGTCTGGAGTACCTGGGGATGTAATACTTACAATCTAGCTGTGATATTTATGACAAATTGGGCCCCATAATTCTCTAAGAAAGGAAAAACAAGCTCAATTTAAAATGGTTGTTGCCTTCTAAGTCATCAGCTAGTTCCAAAAGTAAAAAAAAAAAGAAAAGAAAAGTGGATGAATATGTGACCATGTCACAGATTTCTCCCCCTGCTCCTTTGGCAGATGTGTTCTTCAAAAACTATACTAGGCAAACACAGTGCTGCTACTTCTGATCAGTCTACCAATTTTACTGCAGGGTGTCTAAGTTGGAATTGCTGACTATAGACAGTCAACATTTTAGGAAACATGTCAGTAGTTTTTGCTCAAAAAATTAACTCTCATGATATCTAGAGACCAGGCCTTCTTCAGCAATCTCAGTTTGTTCTTCCAGTCCCCCCCCCCCAATAATCCGCCAGTGTAAGCTGACTGGGAAAAGATGAGGAAGGTCTTATTTAAGTCACACATTGAGTTGTGCATACTCTCTTCAATATCTGTATTCAGGGTGGTGAGTGAAGATCCCCCCAACCTTCTGTTGTTCCTTCCCTTGGGCCAATTTGACCACCACGTACTTTGTAACTAGTGGAACTAGCATTGAATTAAACATTAGCACTGAGACAAATTGGCCTTTGGTGATGATGCACCTTTCCATATTGCTAGCTACAGTGTTGAAGACCACTAGGGATCAACGATTCAACATCTGTGGACTGGTGCTGATTTTGGCTACTATATTCTTGGGGCCACTGTCAATGTTAACCAGCTCGAAGTTCAAGTCTTTGGTACTGAAGTCATTCTCTGTGCTAATGTTGGCTTTAACATGGAGACCTGTCTACACTGAGCTGGCTCCATTTTCTTCTATTCCAGGGCTGTGTTGACCCCATGATTCTTTAGTGCAGAAATGTTTGGTGTTAAGAACTGGAAATTTGGAGATAATGTAGATAAAACCTGTCAAGCTGATAGATGTTCCCTTGGCTTCAACAGAGACCCTACGCTGACCGCCATAAAAAACTCCAGCTATACTCTGTCACATATCGTCTACTCAGAGGCAATCTCTGCTTAACATACAAGGCCATGTCAAATCCAGAGCTGTTGGACAAGCTACACTTAAAGAAATCCCAATCCCTCAGAGCCACACGCTCCAGGGATCTAAACCTTGTCATCACAATAAACAAAACATGCAGGAGGGATAGGTTCCTGACCCAGAGACTCCCCAGACTCTGGAATAGACTGCCCACATATGTCAAGCAGAGTGCCTCTTTGGCCCTCTTCAAAAGGAACCTTGACGATTGGATGGGAGAAAGGAAATTCACCCTGGGGATCATGTCAGTCGCCCTGCTAGACAGGTGTCCAGGGAAGCAAATAGTGTGGGAAGAAATAGCCAGGAAATTGTTATGGCTAGGCTTGTATAGGCCCTAGGGCTGATAGCCTAGTACCAACCTATGAACCTATGATCCACCCCATAATATATCTCAGTTGTGTGCCCTGACCGTATTATCCTTGTTTCAAATCGGCAGTGAGGCAGAAAGTCACTGCAGACACAGGATGGAGGCACCCAACTCTGATTCCTGTTCTGCACACTCAGACAAAGACCTATTCCAAAGTGCTCCCAAAAAGAGGGTGTGCAAAAGTCAGGGCCTATACCACCCTACAAAGTCTCCCACCCTTGATACTAATTTAGAAAGTGAGGGAAACTAGGGATGAATTTCCAGTTTCCCATCCAATTGTCCAAGTTGCAATTGAATTGGGTTAGGTGGCTTCTCTTGCCAACTGTATGGCATTATTGGTTGTTCAGTTGTTTTACACACACACACACACACACACACACACACACACACACACACACACATGCATGCACACGCACATACACATGCCCCTCTCCATACAGGAGGTGCTTGGAGCTTTGGCTCCTGTAAAAAATATATTTCTAGTGTTTTTATAGCCATGGCTGTGAATTGTGGTTGATTTTTTTCCCCTGGGTTCCATCATAATTTCACTTGGAGGCTACGTAGCTCATTAGCATGAAACTTACATACATCATAGCTAACAAGACAGCTGAGAGGGAGGGAACCCCATATCTTTTAACAACCCTAAACAAGAGACTGTGACAAGTTCAAAGGTATAAGGGTGCCAGACAGCCCAGTTCCCATACTGGAGGATGGAAGCCCAAACTGGACATAATACTGTCATATCACACCAGTGTACCTAAGAATGATACCTTTTAGCTCCTGCATAGACCTCCAACAAGAGTCAAACACATCTCTGATATTTTGCTCCTGGGATGTAAATCCTTGATTAATGAGCCCCACTGAATGGTGAAGTCCCATCAGAAGCCTCAACCCCAGAGCACCCCCAACATGTGATTTGGTGACTCAAGGAGCAATTCCCAAACAGCACAATGGACAGACTATGGCTCAAGGATGAACTACTAATGGGTGAAAGTCAGGTATGTATGTCAACCAGGCCTGTGGTCCATTTTTGCAGTAGTGGACTGGTAGGACTCAGATCCCCAATAACAAGGAAACATCTACATCCTAGTAAGAAATATCAGGCCGTGTAAAATTCAGACATACCTCAAGAAGGGCTAGGCCTTGCCTAGTCTTCCAAACTAAGTCTTCAGTGAAGAAACTGGCCTTCTTCTGAGATCACAAGGAGCCTCCTGACAGTGCCATAATGAGTTTTCATGTGCTCTTCAGGGCAAGATTCTGTTGATTTTCTAACTTCACAAAAACTTTGAAGAAAAGAATATATAAAACTCGGAAATTTTACCAAAAAAGAACTGAACTTGAAAGGTTAGCATACTTATGAAATTGAAGCTGAATAGTTATGTTGTGGAATTCAAGAGTGGGAACTTCCAAAAAGCATGCTGATTTTTACTTAATGGAAGACAGAACCGAATGACAGAACCCGTCAAGGAGTGTCATAGCTGAATGTCTAATGATTTAATTATTTATAATGGCAAAGAAAACATTATAAATAATACTTCACTAACATGAAAACAATGTAAAGCCTTAGCTGTAATACAGCTTGTAAAGACTATAATAACAGTTCTGTACTGAAATCTGACTTAAAAAAACACTTCACTGAAATTGGCACATCACGAGTAAGTAAGAGTGAATAAATAAGCTAATCACGATGGTAAAACTAATCTGCAGGCTAGATTAACCCATCTCTAGGGGACTGTGCACTTTACGGAGCTATTCTAGATGTCAGGAACAAGCTATTTGGAAATTCAGTAGCAGAAGCAATGAAGCACTGATTAGTTTTTTTATTTAGCCTACAGCTAAAGGATGAAAGAATAATACATACACATGCAAATACAAACATAAATATAAATATAAAATGAAGTCTGAGTTTGTGAAGAAGAAAAACAGAGGAAGAGAGAGAGAGAGAATAAAGCTAACTTAACTGTATGCACAACAGAAAGTTAACAGTATGAATGTGAGTGTTCATTTAGTTAGATAATCTGTTCCACTGAAAGCATTGCTGCAGCAATGCAGATTTGACCAGACAGAAACCAATGAACTAAAAAAAAAAAATGAAAACTGCAACACTTCATTAATAAATATATTTCAGGTCTGAGTTATTTTAGTAAAAGCACGTGGCATATTTCATATTACACCATAACACATAACTACAATATATGTGGTACTGGAACTGGACACTCACAGCATTTGAAAATGCTTAATACCTTATAACAACAAAAAATGAGGTGTATTCTGTAACAATAATAAATTATCATGACATTCACTCTCTTTACGGAGCTTCAAGGGTCATTGTTTCCAATTTGCTAAGAGAACCAGACCATCATATATTTTTTTCTTCATTATCAGTTTTCACTTTCTGTACCCTGCTGCAGACAGCACAGCTGCAGTGCTTTCCAGTTCTACTTTTTAACAAAATATACCCACAGTACTGATATCGAATTAAAAGCCTCTTGTCACTCAAGACATTTTTGCCAGAAATATGTCTGGTGAGAGACTATACAAGTTTGGTGGGTTCAAGTTCCTTTATGGACTCATCTCCAAATCTCATTCCTGTCAAATGTTACCTACACTACTGCTTCACTGTTTCATTATGATAGACAGCAGCCAACCTTCTACATTTATGTACCTATCTTCACTGTCTTTTAAAGTGTCTAACTTCAAACTTTTACTAAACTATTTCTATTTATTGATGAAAACATTTCTTGCAATGTAGTGTTTACTGATTTGCTGCTAATAACTTTGCTTGCCTTGAAGTTTGACATGTGAACAAGAGATAAAGTTATGACAGAGGTAGATATGCAGATCAGGTTCTATTTTCATACATACAGCAGGTAGTGTCGGTAGCAGCTGTCTGGATTAATCTGTACCTGTTGTTATACAGTTCTCAGCAAATGATCACAATTTTATTCTTGTTAAATAAACTCTGTATCTATTCTGTCTTAATTTGTTCCTGAACTGCTGTACTAGCAAATGATGTAATGTTTCAAAAACCACTGTGTTCTCCCACAGCTGTACTATAGCAGACTGCTGACCACAGTTTATACTTGTACATCACAAGGATTTTCATATGCAGTTTATATGCTCTCCAGATAGGACATTATGTTACAATACTCTCCTGTCCCTTGCTCTTTGTTTATGTTTGTCACATCCTTAGGTAAAAGGGTGTATGAACCTACCTGCAGCACAGGCCCTGCTCTACCTGCTGTTTTCATAAAATCAACAGAAACTCAAAGGAGCTGTGGAAATGTTCCAGTGAATATACTTCATAATAAAAAAATGTGTGGGAGAATGCATAGGTTCATGATACATTCTCCCACACATGTAAGAGTGCCTCCTCTTCTTACACACGGTTGGTTCTGTGCCACTGCAGCAGGCAAAGTATGCACGTGGTCAAATACGAAATGAAAAAGTGGGTCAGATTCTATCCTCTTCAGTTTATTTGTGTATTGCTGGGGTACACAATCACATAGCCTGATCCGTGAACTATCACCTTGTGGTTACACTTCTTATGCCTAACTCCCAGTTATTTATTTTTTAATCTTGGTTTTGATGGTGGCTTCATTTTTGAGATGTACATTAGAGTCAATTAGTGTAGAAGCATACGAGCAGCTATTAAGATACTGTCAGGTTTTAATTATGCTTAAATGAGTTCAGAGATTGCACTCATAAATGAAATACATTATGAGGTTATTATTTCTCTTGAGAAATGCTTCAAGCATGTCTGCATTATCAGATAAGCTTGGTAGTCACAGCACCAAGAAGTGTTTCAGTCAACCGAGCAATGCTTCTTTCCAGCTATAAGAAGTATATATATATAGCGTGTTACTTGTAAAGATTAAACTGTTTGCTTTTTGCTGTGTTACACATCTTTCTGCATACTACCCTAAATGGGATCGGCAATACAAAGAAGAATTAGCCTTTCTGAAATGTGTGCTTTAACAGGTCTGTCTCTCACCAACTAGTTTGGAGTGAAAGAGACATATGGTAGACCATTCTGTATTAGTAAACTCCTTTCCCTTGTACAACAGTGATAGTTCCTACATAAATGCTGACAGTCAGGTAAGAATGCACCTTGGACATTTCTCAACTGTTCCAAATTTGCAGGGAACTCCTAATTATACTTCAGAGTTTTACTTTGTTCCTCCAAGAATGGACTTGAAAAGTTCTAAATTATACCAGAATTTAAAAAGTGCTCCTAATCTGTGGCCTTTTCACTAACATTTTTTTGTTTTGTTCCTAATGCTGGAGGTAAAATTTAAGAGCTATGCATCCAATTGACCTATATAGTCTTGGGTAGACTAATTACAACGGCACCAGAACAATTGACCTGTTGCTTCTTACAATAAGCATGTTCTTCAAGAATCATTATGCTTCAAGACTCATCCTATGTAGGAGCTGTCAAGATGGGTATTTCCATACCTTATGCCATAGGAAGTACCATCCTAAATCTGCACTCCTGGGATGGTTCACAAACATATGTACACATATGCATGTAAATACAGTGACATATAAACATAAATGCACTCACAAGCACACATACACGTACACATACGCATGTAAATACAGTAACATATAAACACAAACACGCTCACGTGCACACAGGGCACTAAACAAAGCAAAGAGTTAAATATATGTTTTTAGTGAATGAAGACAGAGAATACAGGGAAGGTACAGAAATTCAAAATCTTAACATGACTGGAGAATTTTGACATCACCAGAAATATACCTTAAAGCAGTTTCATGGCGTTTTATTATATGTAACTAGCATTATAATATTATACATTAACTATGCCATTTTCCCAAAATATCGGGTGACACCCCAAGAGGGTGTAAGCATATTAGTGATGTAAAGTGAACTGCAGAGCTTATCACATATTTCTTTAAATCTTGTTCAGTGCAATTTGCTTTTGTTCATTCAGCTGTTTC
Source organism: Protopterus annectens (assembly GCF_019279795.1). Lineage (NCBI taxonomy): Eukaryota > Metazoa > Chordata > Ceratodontiformes > Protopteridae > Protopterus > Protopterus annectens. The sequence goes on from NC_056751.1 coordinate 748,755,620, forward strand.
TATGCAGTCTTGAGCACTTGTTGAAGTTTTTTGCACTACTAAAAGTATCTCACCTTCTATCTAAACTGTAACAACTGCTTTGGTGAAAAAGATTTCAAAGGCTTGCTACAGTTGTTGAGGAACAATAGGAAATTTTACCTTTCTTGGTAGCTGAAGGCAGATATTTGCCATGAAGTTGGCTGGAAAAAACAGTGGGTCAGGGAGGGCAACTGACGCCAGGGATAATTCTAAAGATATGCATGGAGTTGGACCACTAGACACCAGTGAAAAGTCTTTAACAATGTACCTCAATATCATTTAAGCAAGACATGGAAAGCACTGCACTGTTGTGCCTTAATGCCATATAAACAACATAGGGGTGGGGGTGGGAAACTAACACCAGGAATAACACTCACTACCGCGGTGGTGCAGCGGTAGCATTGTTGCCTCACAGCAAGAGGTTCTCCCATTCGATTCTCGGCTGGAGTGCGGGGAGTGCCTTCTGTGTGGAGTCTGCATGTCCTCCCCACGGTTGGGTGGGCATTCGAAAGACATGCGTAAATGGGCGTGCCTTCGTTGAAGGTTGAATGTGGAGCTGGCACCTCGGCGTTCGTGAAAATCTACTGCCAATCATTAGCGGACCGGAGTTCCGCTGTGGCGGCCCCTAACCGGAAAAAGCCAAAAGACAACAACAACCATGTCTTAATGACATTTAATACATGGCTGGACAGGAACATCAGCCAACAGGAATTACATTACAGAACATGCCTTAGTGGAACTTACAAAAGAGGTGGGGGGGGGACACTAGACATCAGGGGAAACTTCATACCATGCCTTAATGGCACTTAAAATCAGGGAACATTAACTAGCAGAGAGCAATCTGATTATCATGCTGTAAATGCACTTAAAATATAAATAAAGACAACGTGTGCCGGGGGTGCACTAGACAACATGGGTACTCCATATGGTGTGTCCTAAAGGCACTACTGAAAATATTAGTGCACTGCTCCACTATTACACACCACGGATATTTGGAAATATATTTTAAGAAATTAAGAAAAAAAAAACATGTAAAGCACAATCGGGGAAAATGGTTCAAACCCTGCACCATTAATACAGAAAGCAGCAGCAATACATTTCTACACTGTCTAATTGTCTAAAGGGTTATTCTGCATAATAAAAAATATGAAACTCTAATGATTGGCATGACTGAATGACTGCAAAACTCTGCGACTTAGAATGGAAAGGATACAACAGGCAATATCACTAGGGTGTTTGTGTGGGAGTGAAGCATCGTTTCAAAATCGTTAGGAATTCTAGAGGACACCAGGGAGAATGTTTACAGTATGACCTGGACTCACATAAAAATTTAATAGAAGAACAGTTCTAGAATTACAAATGTTAAGAACAAAGAAACGCCAATGTGTTGTTTGACTAAATGTCTATAAGGATTTGTGACTTGCAAGGGTAGGAACATGTAATTGAGGAGACATATCAGGGACAATCTATTAACTCAGAGACAGGTAAGATGTATGTGTTTTCTGTGTGTGTGTGTGTGTGTGTGTGTGTGTGTGTGTGTGTGTGTGTGTGTGTGTGTGTGTATGTGTGTGTGTGTGCATGTGTGTGTGCATGTGTGTGACAATGATTTGGGGGGTGCCTGTGCCAACGAGATGCATGGGCCTCCAGTGTTAATTACATCAGGAAAGGGCTGACTTGTACCAATGGTAGCTAATGGCGATTAAGAGACATGCAAATTAGGTGATAATGAAGTCTTTCCTCATTGTGGCTAATGTGTATTTGAATCACAAAACATCCCATCAGAGAAACAGTGCCTTTTTTCACAGCTCTTACCATGTGCGCAGGGATTCTGTCTGAATCTTTGTGAATCTTTGCATAATCTCACTTTTACTACAGACAGAAGACATAATTAAATACAGATCCACTCTCCACTTCACCCACAACAAAGAATAACTGAAATCCCAATCCCCTCATAAATTTAAATGGGCCAACAGCAAAAATGAAATGAAATGACAAAACTTGCATGCATGAACACAGAAAACCTAAATAATAATGGGCAACGCTGAAGTATGGCTGCCAACCTATAACCACAAAATAGCCTTAACTGAAAATTGGCTAGAGACATGATAGTGGATTGTCTCCCTGCATTACTGAAAAGTATGACATCTTTATATGCAGTCAGCCAAGTAAGAGAGTCTGGGGAGGTGTAATAACATTAGCTGTTAGAGCAGCCAACCTCAACCCCAAACTAACAGAAAGTAACAATAACACCTGTGATAGTAGTTCCAAATAGCAATAACAGGTGTGTGTGTGTGTGTGTGTGTGTGTGTGTGTGTGTGTGTGTGTGTGTGTGTGTGTGTGAGAGTGTGTGTGTGTGTGTGTGTGTGTGTGTGTGTGTGTGTGTGTGTGTGTGTGTGTGTGTGTGTGCGTGTGTGTGAGGACGTGCGCAAGTGTGTATGAATTTGTGACTAAAAAGCTCACACAGTCTTCCTTCAAATGTGCCAGTTCCTGATCTCAAATTTGTATCCTAAAGACATTTTCTTGATAGCCGTCACTTCTGCCAAGCAAATTGCAGGTCTACAAGCCTTGGTGTATAAAGATCGCTATGTAGTCCTGTACAAGGACAGAGTGGGTGTCAGGACTGACCTTTATTTGTAAGATCATAAAATAAGGTGAGAGGATTCTGCACACCATGGATCTTCATAGGCAGCTGAGATGTTATACCAGCACAACTAAAGACTTTAGAATATTTGATCATCTCTTTGTTTCCTTCATGCCAGGAAAGAAGGAGAAGTCAGTATTCAAAAAGGTTCTGACAAAATGACTTGAATTACATGTGAACTGTCATTACTGCTATGTCCATCATGGAAAGGTTTTAGCTGGCCGCATCAGCATGTACTGTATGAGAACAGCAGACACTCCTCCATCTCTCAAAAGTGAACCATAAAAGTATATGTGTAGGAAGGCAAAACTCTGTGTCCAATTTCTTTGAGCGCTTTTGTTCTTTTATCTTTTATTTTATATAACAGAACTTCTGAGGACGTTCTGATATATAAAAGAACAAAAGTGCTCAAAGAAATTGCTCACCAAATCTTGCCTTCTTACACATATGCTCCTCCATCTTTGTTTTTTCTTAAAAAAAACTCTCAGCTCCAAGCTTCTGAGATGTCAAATTGTTACACTTTCTCAACATTGTAGGCTGGAACTTTCAGTTTTCAGATCAGGGTGGTTTTGCTTCTTCTGACCTGAAAGTCATGCTGTAGTCCTTCGCCAATCTCCAGGGTCTGGAACTTTCTCACTGCTTTGGAATCTCCCACATATTATAAATACACTACAGCAACAGTCCTTATGATGGAATATAGTATGGTTGCGTGAAGGTACTCACAATGACTGTAGATATTTGAATACGTTCCTACCCTTGGTTGAATGTAAATTGTACTAGGTTTCAATTCATCAGATATTCTTCTCTATGGTAAAACTCCCCAAGTACTGTATTTTTTTTTCCTTTTTTTTCTTGGCAGTTTTTTCCTCTGCCTGCTAGCTATCAAGCCTCCACCTATCTGAATTCAAACCCACACATCGAATAGTGTTATGTTTGCCAGGAGCAAAAACAGAAGATGTGAGACAAGCCTTTGAACGCCTTAATGTAAGGAAGTACGGATCCGTTTTTATTCATGTTGGTACAATGATGTCATCTGAAAGGATTTTCTGACTGTTAGTAGGGAACTGACAGCCCTATTAGATAGTATAGCTTGTACTGCTTTTAGGATATATTTTTCACAAATCACCTATAGAAAGGATAGTCAGGTCATTGTGAATCAAAAGATTTTTTGGATCAACAGGTTGTCGCCTCACAGTTAAACGTTGCCGTTCAATTCTCAGTTAGAGCGTCTTCTGTGTGGCGACATGCGTGAATGGGCGTTCCTTCATTGAAGGTTGTGCGTTAGGCCCGGCAAGCCAGCACGTAAAAATCTACTGCCAATCATTAGCGGACCGGAGTTCCGCTGTGGCGACCCCTCCCCTAACCGGGAAAAACCGAAAGACACAAACAAACCTACATGGAAACATGTCCTCTTTTAAAAAATGGAAGTGCGTAGAGCATCCAAACCTAGTTTTGGGCACACGTTCAGACAGGATGGCGTGCATTTGCCAAAATCAGGGAAGAGAATTTTTGCAGCAGACATTTTGCAATATTTGACAAATGCTAGGCAAGATTTTTGCCAGGTCGAAAATTTAACAGTCCAAAAATAGCAACTTTTGATGCATCTCTGATAGTTGTTAATGCTAGGAGCATTAATAATAAAGTTTTTTTTACTGGAAAAGTTACTATGTTCCCTCAACATTGATGTTGTTATTGTTTGTGAAACATAGTTAAAGAACAATGACTGGATACCAGTTCTGTCAGGGTATAAATGTTTTTACTGTAACAGACATTCTAACAAAAAATCAGGTGGAGATGTTATGACAGGGATTAAAGATAATTAGGAGACCTGTGATTATTACATGTTCAGTGGTAACACTACTACTGACTGTGTAACTGTGATAATAAAGACAGCCCTGGAACATAGAACAATTGTTGGCTTGTATAGACCACCAAAGTCAAGTGCAGATGACCTATAGGAATTCATACATTTCTACCCTTGTAGAGGACTACATAATGATCTTTATACACCAAGGCTTGTAGACTGAGATTTGCCTGGCAGAAGTGACGGCTATCAAGAAAACGTCTTTAGGACACAAATTTGAGAGCAGGAACTGGCACATTTGAAGGAAGACTGTGTGAGCTTTTGCTTTTCAGTCATAAATTCATACAGACTCGCGCGCGCACACACACACACACACACACAAAAATAAGTCTCACAAAGGAGGAATTGGGATCCTCATGTAAAAGTTGTCTTACAGGATGAGATTAACAGCAGAGTTGGAAAAGACTGTTAGATAAATAGGCAGGAAGGCATCACTTGCTGTAAGATGCATTTTCATGTAAGCATAAGCAAAGTCAAGGTTAAAAACGTTCAAAAAGATACTACAATGTGAAAGTGACAGACAACATTTTTTTTGTCCCACATTGAAAAATCTTTTTCACTTGGCTAGGTATATATTCCTGACATTACAACTATCTCTGCAGAGTACAGAAGTCAGTGTAGTACTAGCATGAAATCTTTCATGTTTTAAGTCTTTTACATCTGGGGTATATTAAGGTCCCATCTTGTTGGGTCATTAGAGTGCAGTGGACTGGAAAGATTTCTATATACTTGGTGCTTATGGACTACTTAACACAGCCACATGGCCAGAGAAGAGCAAAGGGTGAGTTTCACATTTTGTCTACACTAATACTTGTGAGAGTGGGAAAGCAAAGAGAAGAGTCTGAATCCAGTACACAGTGAATTCAATTTCAAATGTTGTTGTTGAGTCTTTCAGCTTATCCCGGTTAGGGGTCGCCACAGTGGAACTCCGGTCCGCTAATGTTTGGTAGTGGATTTTTATGTGCCGAGTTACCAGCCCTGACGCACAACCTTCAACGAAGGCACGCTCATTCACGCATGCCTCCACACAGAAAACTCTGTAGCTGAGAATGTATTGTTGTGATTAAAATCTAAACTTATACACACACACACACACACACACACACATATATATATATATATATATATATAAATGGGCAATAAAAACATATGCAAACATATAGCATTCTGTATACACAGAGGTCTGAAACAGATATCAAATCTAAGTTAAAAATAAGAAGCAACTGGAAAAACATGCATTTTAAGGGACCTCTTAAAGATCATTTAGGTGGGATATTCCTGTAAACCATGGAACAACAGATTCCAAAAGCATGGCACATAAATGAAAAAGAACATAGGCTTGAAGAGTGCATGCACATCCTAGGAACTTCCAACATTCTCGAAGTGGTAGAACTTCAGGGCCCTGATTAGCTTTTACGGTGTTGTGAGTTTTTTCAGTTAAGGGGGACTCACATTATACAGAGATAAGCACAGTAACACTAGAACTTTAGTGGTGATTCAAGATTGGAGTGACAGACAGTGCAGAGTCTATAGAATCACTGTAATGCTTGCATAGCAAAACAATTACCACTTTAAAGTCAGAAAAAAAAAAAACAGCACTGTTACATTATTTTTTCCAAAAATATGAGGTAATGTATATGACCTTTGTGAGCAGGAATACATCTTTTACATCTTGGATGATCAGGAATGAGTCCTTTAACAACACAAAGCAGCACAACAACATGTGTCCATATTTGACGTACACATGCATGTATACTTTTTGTTTTACATTTATGTTTTATATACATATATGTATATATATATATATATATATATATTTTTTTTTTTTTTTCTATGTATACAAGGTATGTAGTTTGTTTTTAATTTTCAACATAATGTATTTTTTATGTTTTTTTGCATTATAGGTAGTAGAATGACAGGAATATTTATTTCAGTGAGTTATAGTGCTTTAAGACTTAATTGGAATATGTATATAATTGGAATATGTATGTGATTGGCTCCTAGGGCTTTGAATTTGATATATATATATATTTGGAAAGGTTTATGTTCTTTGTGATAGATCTGATGAAGCTCTTGAAGTGAAAGTGCTAATCTTTGCAATTGTTTATTTATTTATTTATCAGTGAATAAATCAGTTTATAATATATTATTTCTTGCTTCTGCTCCGTTTCCTGAATCCTTGGACTTGGTTATCTACTTTTTTTTAAATCTGGAAAGGGAGCGTTTACCAGGTGCATTGGCAGTGATTTTACTATTTTTAATTACCACTTTAAAGTCAGAGAAAAAAAAAAAAAAACAACAGCACTGTTACATTATTTTTTCCAAAAATATGAGGTAATGTATATGACCTTTGTGAGCAGGAATACATCTTTTACATCTTGGATGACCAGGAATGAGTCCTTTAACAACACAAAGCAGAAAGACTGCAAGGTGAACATTTATTTGGAGATAGCCTATCAGAATTTCCCTGTCTACAGGTAAATTAGAAGCTGTCCCTCAAAATCTTAGGTAAAGGCTATATTTTTAGCCATGCATGTGTCCTAGTCAGGCTCCCTATCAGAAATGTGAAGCCCATAAGCACATGCTCCACAACTGCAAACCATAAAGTGCCACTTCAGAAGAGATGCAGTGAATGCCAAAACTGACAGTAACACCTGCAAAATGTAATTGAAAGGGGGATGCACCCCCTGCACCCCCCGCGCAGCTCTGTAATTTATACATATAAACTGTAAGATAAGTGGACCTCAGTGAGGGGAGAATGCTCATGCTTTGTATCTACTCTGCCTATCTGCATTTATAGTCCTGAGGATCACCATTATGGTTGCTGGAATACCAACAAGTACTCTCGTAGTCACATCTCCAGTGCTATCTTGATAGCAACAAGCTTCCTGTCCATCAATAACACATTTAATAGAATGCTTCCTCATGTTTTCAGATATCTGACAGCCAGATAATATTTAGTTTTACAGAGTCATCAGAAATACCCTGAGCAGCATCCCCTATTTTTATCCAGTCATACCCTGCTGGCTTGTCAGATAATAATAGGAACTGGCGAAGTGGAAGAAGTGTACATTTTTACCACAGCTGTCCACTTCACTATTCTCTTTGTCATTAGGAAGACTTTCAACCCTGGTTATAGTTTGGATATTCACTCCTTTTGCAACCTATAAATTAAGGCAGACTTTTTTAATTGCAGGGAGCTAGAAGTCTGGTTCTAATTACCAAAAATGACCCCAAACACTTGCATAATGCAGATGAGAAGAAAACGTTTGGGCTCCTTTATTCCCAAGAGTTCAAGCATCTTCTTTCATAGCAGACAGTGCCTTTATCCCTCACTTTAAAACCTCTCTCATACTATTCATCATTCCTCAAAGTGCACATTGTTTTGGCAGAAACCTGATAAAATGGAGTCATTGTTATCTGAACTGTATGCCATGGAAGAGGGGATCTGGCTATGTAAGCCAGATTCTCCTTTATTAGGTCAGAGGAAGATAACAGTTCTAGGAAGGGGTACCTCTTTTGAGTCATTGAATGTAATGATGTCTCTTTTTTGCCAAGCTACTACATATTCTTCTGTTAACCTCTTACAATGAAACTTTGCAAAAGATTAAGCAGGCATTTATGGAAATGAAGTCCAGATATTTGTTGCAGATCCTTGTACACAAGCAGAATCAAAGGTTCAGTAGCAGCAGTATCACAACAGGCCTAACGCTAGCAGCAAACACCCCAATCAATGAGAAACTCACTAAAATGCTTGATAACTCAGAAACACATGATGGATGGGAAAGTGGAAATAAAATAAAAAACAAAGAAACTAGTGGTCTTAAAACATCGTTGATGAGGTCAGTCACAATAATTTCCAAAAATCGTGAAACTCAGGTAGCGTTCCAAAGCAACAAGCCATTATTCATCACAAAACAAGCGATCCTCAGTAATAAAAAAATCAGAAATATTTTTTTCTTGAAAGTGGAAATAACATTTCTACTCAAGAAACTTGTCATCCTTAATGGACATCTCTGAACTGATATCTAGCTATGGTGCACCTAGGAAACATCTGAAGCAAAATTCTGTCATTTAGCTGAAAGTTCTGTTTCATGGTCTGCCACTGAAGGGAGCAGCATAGGTGGGGAATTAGATGGGCAGACATCTAGGTTTGGGAAGTATGTATTTGGGCCTTCCTAGCTGGGCCTGGAGGGTCTATACAGCCAATCACTGTTACAAATTCTATCACAAACACCTTCCTTTTTGTCTCCACCTTATGATGCTTATGTTTCCTCAGGGAATCTTTGCTTTGTTCAGTGTTTGGGTCTGGTAATGGTTTTAAAGTAGGCAGATCATTGAGTATGCTGCCCCCATTGGCATGACTTGTCCAGACACATGCAAGAACTTGAACATACACAGAGGTACTTTACTAAAAGTCCTAAACAATATGTCATGGACTGACTCAAAGCCCTGTCACTACACTTGATATCCTACAGACTGCTAAGAGGTGTCCTGTGTCTGGCATACAAGGCATCCTTTGACCCATTAATGATGCATTTACTGCACATCAGCAAGTCAAATGGCATCAGAAAAACTCTGTCTAGGGATTTAAACCTCTTCTGCAACATCAAAAGAATGGTTTGGAGGGATAGGTATATTTCCCAGGGGATACCACTGCAATGGAATAGAATCCTGATACACATAAAACACAGTTTATCCCTGTCTATTTTCAGGTGCAACATAAATCTACGGCTGGGAAACAAAAAAATTACCCTAGGACTGCTCCCTGTGTTACTAAAGGACAGATGCATCTCCTAAATGCTTTATCCCATGCACGGGCTCCCTAAAATGATCTATGGTAAGATCTTAGTTATTCTCATTAGGGGTAGTATTTGCTTATCGGCCATGGGATGGATAAGGCCAGTCTATAACCAAATGGGATAGGTTATTTTGAGCACAAAAAGGGAAATTGGCTAGGCTTAAAATGGCCCACAAAGGCAGTTAGCCTAGTACTTACCCATGAACCTCTCAGCATTACCAAACAAGAGAACCAATAAATACTGTGTGTTCACAAGTAGAAACTGAATGAAGCTACTGGGGTTTAACTGTCAAATGCATTAACCTACTATATTGTCATGGAATAAAAATGGTTTACGTCATCCCAATAAAACAGCAGGAGTATTCCATTATAAATAAAGAAGGTTTGTTATCAAGTAACCACCTTACAGGAGACATACTTGGAGCAGGTAAACCATAATACATTAGCAAGGCAGGGGAGCTGTGGTTTCATAACAGGAAGAAAGAAAGAAAGGTATTAATCTGCTGGTAGCTTGAGGATGCCCAATTACCAAACCAGACACCCTGAAAGACCCCTGAGACAGAAATGTACGGATTAAGGGTATACATAAGGGGAAAAATGTACTTTAAGTATTTATTTGCCTTCATGATTTTAGAAAGAGATCTTCATAGCAGTTAAGACCTCTTCATTGTTCTTTCAGGAAAGAATAGCTATATACAAAGGGGAATGGAACATGGTGATGGAAAGTAATGATGCTTGGTGGGGGGTGGGGGGGGCAGAGGATGTCTTGGGTTCAAAGACTTGGGAGATACTTAAACAGCTAAACAAATACATTGCGTCTGTTTGATGTTGCGGCCACGTAGGTAATCACTCCTCTGTACACTCATTACTCTTATAGACATCAGTCCTATCAAGAATTGACAAAATTTGTATTCTGTTAGAGTATCTTTACAAGGTACAGTAGGCAGTAACACATTCAATATTGATAACAAAACACGTCCCTAAACAGATGATGGTAACTATCAACCCCACTCAGATTAATAAAGAAGCACTGGCCTTTCCCCATATAAAACCGTTGCCAACTGTTGGGCAGGATCTTTCATGAACTCTACTATAACTTAGCTGACCGAGGAAAGCTGACTTCCAGATATTAAGATAAACTAAAAGATGTATTACAGAAAGGTTCAAATTTACAGAAGCAATTTTAGGAGAGAGGAAATGCTGCTTTGGCAGATAAGAAAAGGGAGTTGAGAAGGTTGCAGGATTTTTGAGCACATTTAGACAAAATAAAACTGTTTGAGTTGTAAAGACAGATAATAACAAACAGGAAATATGAACGCTTGAGAGAGGAGATCAGGGATTTAGTTTTGCATAACACCGTGTATTATGAGAAGTTAGTCACTCCTAAACGGAGGCAAAAATGTGGTTACTGAGATAAGTGGAGGCATTTTGTTCACAGGATATAGGTGAGGTAGCAAACATGCTTTTTAGGTAATAGAATATTTTCAAAGATATTACATAAATTTCTTTAGGTCCAACTGGATGAATGAACAGGTTATTACAAAAATAGAGGAACTGTTTGGTAGGCAGACTTTCTTAAGTTCATACGTTGGTTCCACAGTGATGGAGTCACACCGGATCCAAACAATCTTAGAGCCATCCATCAGTCTGACCAGCAATCTATGTAAAATCATATAGATAATCCTAGTTGTGTTTATACAAAATGCCATGGGGGTTTCTGCTTCTGTTAGATATTGGTTTATTAAACGTTGAGCTTGCCTCTTGAATCTCGTGTCATACTTTGAATTTTATAAGTAGCACTTGATGAAGGGCTCACACTGCATGATGTTAATCTTGTTCTTTCTAATGTAGTTGACATTATTCCATAAAAACAACTGACAAATGAGTAGCAACCCTAAAAAATAGCCTAGTAGGTATAATCTGGTCAACAAAGGATAGAGGGATGGACAGACAGATAGATACATAGGTTCATAGGTAGGTACTAGGCTATCGGCCCTAGGGCCTATGCAAGCCCAGCCAAAAAGGTACCCTGGCTTTTGCCACCCAAGAAAATTATTTTCCTGTGCCACTGTCGACTGTCGAGCAGAGCCACAGAAGTGATCCACGGGGTGAATTTCCTATTTCCCATCCAATCATCAAGATTTTTCTTGAAGAGTGCTAATGAGGAACTTTGTTTGATATAGATAGGTAGTTTATTCCAGAGTATGGGAAGTCTCTGGGACAGGAATCTATCCCTCAGACAGGTTTGTTTTTTTGCAGTGACAAGGTTTAGATCCCTAGAGCGTGTAGCACGGAGGAATTGGGATTTCTTTAAGTGGAGCATTTCCAACAGCTCTGGGTTTGACATAGCTTTGTATGTTAGGCAGAGATCACCTCTGAGTAGGCGATATGCAATGGAGTAAAGCTGGAGTTTTTTTAGACGGTCTGCGTAGGGCATCTGTTTGAGGCTGGTAATCCTCTTTGTGAGGTATTTCTGTAGCCTTTCCAGTTGTTGTAGATGTCTTGTGAGGTACATACCAAAAGGTGCGTTGTACTCTATAATGGGTCTAATGAGTGATGAGTAGAGGGGAACAATGACCTCTTTTTTTCTGGATGAGAAACCTTTTGTGATGTGGTGTGCCACGTAGAAGGATTTCCTGACTACTGTGGCAATGTGATTATCAAAGGAGAGACTACTGCTCACCTGTGTCCCAAGGTCTCTTATCACACTTTTGGTGTTAAGTATACTATCGCCTATGTTGTAGTTCATGGGTACAGAGTTTTTACCAAATGGGATGACAATGCACTTTTTGGCATTGAGCTTGAGGCCATGGCTTTGACACCAGGCATCTGTCTCAGTGAGGTCCTTTTGTAGGATGTCCACATTGTTAGGAGTTTCGATTATGGCTCCTAGTTTGCAGTTATCTGCTAACTTCATTAGCCAAAGACCTTCTGTGTTAGCCTGTACTTCAGAGAAGTAGATACCAATCAGTAGAGGACTCAGGACTGAACCCTGTGGTACTCCACTTGGCACTGGTCTGAAGTCGGATTTGGAGTCTGCTACTTTCACAGTGTAGGTTCTGTCAGTGAGCCAGATAAATAAAAGTCACTTGAAACATTGAAAAATAAATAAAACAACATCTGTATAAACACTCTAAATGCTCTTGATTTTATGATGATGGCTAGTCTTTACAGTCATATCTCTGTATGTAAAGTTATAGTTGATTAACCTATAAAAGGTTGTGGTTAATCAGTCCTAACTGTGCATACTGTAAATAGGTTACCAAATATATTGTCATTTATTAGTTTACTCAGTTTGGAAACTGGGATAGAGCACTGATCCATATGGGCCTATTCTAGTCTTGGCCCAGACAAATATAAATGACGGTAGACAAGCAAGTTAACAAGAGGTATTATGAATACAAACAAAATAAATGAAGACAGCAATGTATTAATAACAGTAATAATAATAATAAATATACAGTACAGAGGACAATGGGAAAGCCTGGTTAGAGTAAGGAGGAAAGAAGAAGAGAGTGAAACAGTGAAGGGATAGAGAACAAAGTGTAAAAGGTAGCAAAAGTAAGGTAACTGCACAAAGAAATTAACTATACACAATATATCCAATGTGGAACAGATGTGACATAGTGTAGAGAAATAATGTGAGGAAGATAAAGGTGCCTAACTGGTGAAAGGGAGAGCAGGAGACTTGGTGATGTGTCCAGGGGAAAAACATTTGCAAACTGACTCGGACGTGAGATGATCTTTGAGCTGATCTTGAAATGATGGGTACGAGGTGAGCTCTTTATAATTAGTAGGGAGGGATTCGAAACACCTCTTGGACAGATCCTTTTTAGCCATGACTTGAGCACAACAGTGCAAAATGCTTTGGCCCATGCACTACTGTGCCCAGGTTGTGGCTGAAAAGGGACATTCCGGGCGGGCGTGGCCAAGATGAGCATTGAGTAACAGCACTTTCTCTCTGCTCTGTCTTTTCAGAACATTTATGACAGGATTTTTTGAATTTATCTATCCTAATTTTGCTTGATTCTACAAATCATCCTTTAGGATAGTATATAATAAAATTTGGCAACTATTTTATTTTTTCCTTTCAAAAAGTACTAGAGAAAATTTTTGCACTTCAGACTACAGAATGAGCTACTCCAAATCTACACTTCAGGAAACAACTATTAAGAAGGAACTTCAGTCACTATTATCTAATATACAAGAACTGACAGCTGAAATCGATAGAATGGATGTAAAACTGGATAAGTTCAAAGAAAAAATGTTCCCAACAAATGGAAATGTTACATGAAGACCTTAAGTAGCAAAAGAGGCAGATTACTGGTATAGGGACTTCACTAAATGATATGGACATTAGAATTCAAGAAGATGAGCATAATATAGACTTTCTCTTAAAACAAAATACTCTTTTACAAACAAAAATTGATGATCTAGAGAATAGATCAAGAAGAAATAATATTAGACTTTTTGATTTGCCTGACAATGTTGAAGAAGGTAATATGGAAAAATTCTTAACTTGTTGGCTTCCTGATGTACTACAGCTTCCTGAAGCTCTTTCATATGGGATAGAAAGAGCACACAGGTCCTTGGCAACTGCAAAAAAAGGTAAATCCAATTCTACTAAATCTGTTACAGTGAAGTTTTTGTCATCCCATGACAAGGGGATAGTGTTAAAGACTGCATGGGCTAAATCTCCTGTTAAATATAATGAAAATGTCATACGCTTTGATAATGATTACTCATCTTCTGCAACTGCCAAAAGAAAGCTTTTTTACCAATGCTAAAAGAGTTTAAAAAATCCCAAATAAAGACACACCTATTGTTTCCTGCCAGATTAAAAATATTTCTGCAAGATGGTCTAAAAATATTTGATGACATAGACTCTGCCATTACCTTTGTCAAAACAAGAAAACTGCTTGAAAAAATAGAGGATATGGAGTGGTCAAATGCCAGCCTTAAAAGAAATGCTGACAACAGATCCTGGAAGATTTCTGAACATAAAAAGAAGCTCAAAAATAAGTGATTAATTAAGCTATTTTACAATAGCTTTCTTTTACTCAAGTTTTACAACTAACCCAAAGGGAAGTGGAAATGGTTCAACGCGTGAGCCTTTGTTGTTTACATTTCTTTTTATAGTGCATAGTTGTTTTATTGGTAGTTTATAGCTTGTTATTATTAAGTTTAGTTTATTTTATTTAAATAACTCAGATATTATAGCAAGTAAAAACTAATTATTTATTAACTTATTTATTATCTTTTAATATTATAGAAACTATTTTCTTTGCTTTTAATTGTTTGCTGTTTCATTTCCCTGTCTCTCTGTGAAGAGAGACTCATCATTGATATTGTTGCCATAATGTTGCATTAATGATGTTTCCCATCTTTTGCTATGTTGCTGGAATGTGGTGCTATTTGTGGTAATAGACATATGAAAAATTTTTGTTTTTTGTCCCTTTCTGTGTCCTGATATGTTTTGAATAATTCATTAGATATTTATATTTAGAAATGTCAATAAATGGGTGTACTGATAAGTGAGCGGCTTCTATTGGATAGTTATGGTGGTTTTTCCTGGTTGTGGTGTTGTGGAGAGGCTTTTATTTATTTTCCTTTCTTTTTTCCCCCCTTTTTGCTGTCGGTTGTGGAGGAGGGGAGGATTTTGTGTGGACTGATATGTTTGTGGTGGTCTAGTGGTTTGCTGGGTTTGGGCGATGGAGTTTTTTAGTTATTTGATGTTTTATAATGCCTCTCTCCCTCCCTTTTGCCTTTATTACTGTTCGTTTTTATGTTTCCCGGCCTTACCACAAGGTAATCAAAAGCTTACTTAGAGAAAAGCTGTAAATGTTTTCCCTCCTCAATCTTGTGCATCTGATGCTACAATTGAAAGCAGGAAAAAAGTCTTGTTTCCATGGAGACATTTACAGACTGAATCCTGTGCTAAGAAGCTTCGCAAAGCTGTAAAATAGTTAGAATAGACGGTCTCTAATGCCATCTACTGGTCAAATGAAAAACTGTAGCTAAGTAACCTATATAATGTGACTGCTATATTTAAGCATTTGTTCATAGGTTCATAGGTGGGTACTAGGCTATTGGCCCTAGGGCCTATACAAGCCTAGCAAAAAAGGTACCCTGGCTTTCACCACCCAAGAAAATTATTTTCCTGTGCCCCTGTCAAGCAGAACCACAGAATTGATCCCCGGGGTGAATTTCTTATTACCCATCCAATCATCAAGATTTTTCTTGAAGAGTGCTAATGAGAAGCTCTGTTTGAGTATTTAGAAAAAACACCTTTGACACATTTAAACCCTTACATTCCATACATTTGTTTTCATAATTTTATTACATTTAAATAAAGCTTCTATTAATTGGTATAACAACCATATAACATATATAATAACATCACTAAAATGGAGGGTTTAGTGTCATTTGATATGTTCATGGTGGTCTAGTGGTTTGCTGGGTTTGAGAGATAGAGTTTGTTGGTTTTGCAGTATTTTACAGTAGCTTTCTCCCTCCCATTGCCTTTTTATTCTGTCTGGTTTTATGTTTTTTTTTTGTCCTGCCATGAGGTAATTAACAGCTTACTAAGAAAAAAGCTACAAATGTTTTCCCTCCTTAATCTCATGCATCTGAATTGCTGAACATCTCTGGCATCTGATCATACTGTGGCTGCCTCGACTGAAAGCAACAAAAAAAGTGTTGTTTCCATGGAGACATTTACAGACTGAACTCTGTGCTGAAAAGCTTCCCAGAGCTAGATAATAGCTTGAATAGACAGTCTCTATTGCCATCTACAGGTCAAATGAAAGTACTGCAGCTAAGTAAGCTATGTAATACAACTGTTACTTTAAAGCATTTGTGAGTGTTAATAAATAGAGCACTTTTGATACATTTACACCATTATGTTTTTACACTTGTATTTATTGTCTTTTTATATTTAAGTTAAGCTTCTTTTAATTGGTATAGCAAACATATAGCACATATAACATCATTAAAATATTTAAAAAATATATAAATCTTTACATGAGACCTAAACAGAATTTAATAATCTTTTACAAGGCATAAAAATCAGAAATGAGAATAACTGTAGTACAGATAGAAGATAAACAAATAATGCTTGAAACATAATATATTCTGTATGAATCTAGCCTACTACATACAGTATAGTCTCAGATGCAGATTTTTGCCATATTAACTAATGCATTGATATATGCTAACAAACATAGAAACTGTTTCAGATTAGTAAAGTTCTTGAAGGAAAGAAAGGGAATACATTTTTTTCCTAGAAAATACTGAGGATATTACTGGAATCTCATATCACAGTGGGAAACTACAATGTAATATTTTTTGTGCTCATGTTTTTAGATAAATGGAAATGGGGAAATAGTGTCATTAGCTATTGGCACAATAAATAAAGAGACATGGGATTAGTCTACTTATTGATATTATAACAACTCATTGCATATATATTAGTTATGACATTTGCATTATTTGTATAATATATGATTGGTCTTTATGATATTTTGAATTCAACCTGAAAAAAAGTTAAAAGGAAACCGTTATATTTGACAAATCTTAATTTGTTTCTTGAATAATTACATACAATAGTAATGGATGTATTTCAATTCATAATTGTTCTTTTTTTTAATCACATATACTACCTTATATTGTTAAATTATGCAACAACATATATATTTAGATGAAGAGGAGATGAATGTTGTTACTAGCTTGATGGTCAATTTGGGTGACAGATGTCACTCACATTTGGAGTTTTTAACTCCAGTGGGGGTTTGAAAGAGTCTATGTTATTAGTAAATGTTATAAGTTTCTGTTAATAGTTATTATGATGTTCACCAAGCCTTATAAAACTGAATTGGAAAAAAACATATTTCATTGGATAAAAGTTTTATATGTTTCATGTAAAAATTATAATTGGATTCCTAATAGCCTATTTTTATTGACTTATAAAATATGGGAAAAAAAAGGAGAGCTATTCAGCAACAGATATTCAGAACATTAATGTCTTATGACATCATTAAAGTGTATATTATTAAACATCAATGGATTAAAAAATCCTAGTAAGAGAAGATCTTTGAATAAATATCTTAAATTACATAATTCTCATTTAATATTTCTCCAAGAAACTCATTTACTAAACGAGGATGTCTCAAAATTGGAATCCAAATCTTACAAACTTTTGATTAGTTCAGAACATGCACAAAAAATAGGGGTAGCCATACTACGGGAAATACACATATGCCTAAAACAAGTGACACTTACAAAAATAAACAAAGGGATGTTATTTTCAGTTGTAATAGAATTTAATAAGAACATCTTGACTTTAATTAATATGTATTGGATTCCTGGCACTGGACCTACAACAGTGAAACAACATATAGAAAATATAGTTCAGTTTTCTAAGGGTAGTATTATTCTTGCTGGGGATTTTAATTGTATTTCTGACATAAAAGACTCTAGTACCAATGGTAAAAGGAAAATTCCAGCTATACCTAAATTATTGAATGAATTTTCAGATTCATACATGATGAAAGATAATAACTTTACAGATGCTAAGTCACTGTTCTATATATTTTACTCACATAGACATAATTCATATTCAAGAATAGATAGGGTATTAATTTCTAATAACTTAACTGATTTCTTATTAAACTCAAAAGTGATTTCATGTCCCCTTTTGGACCATAATTCCATAACATTTGATTTTATACTAAACTCCACACTTAATGTTCAAATTAAAAGAATACCATCCTACATAATTAAACTGAAAGATTTCATTGATTTCTTTACTACAGAAGTACAAAATTTTACAGAACTTAATAGTACACAGGGAACTTCTGAAATATACATCTGGAATGCTCTAAAAGCTTACCTATATGGTGAAATTATTGATTAGTATAAAAAGAAAACAATTTCGTGGGATAAAGATCTCCAAGATATACAAACAAAGTTAGATGCTTTAAGACTTGATGCTTCAAAAAACACTGACAAGAAAGATAGAATGAATGACATACTTTAAACAATAAGCATATGGAAAATTTAAACCATAAAGTCATGATAAATCTTGAAAAATATAAACTTCTAACTTTTTCTATAAATCCTAGATCTATGAATATACTAGCTAACAAGACTAAAAGATTAAATAAACTTAACCATATTAAAGAAATATATTCTCCAACAAAATAAATGGTATCTGATCTACCAAATCTATTATGTGAATTTAGGAATTTTTTTTTTTAAATTAAACCAACCCAATAATATGAGTAATAGTACAAAAGATATTAAATCTTTTATAAATAATAATATAAAGAACAGACTATCAGAAACACAAAATTAATAGATAAACAAATATATTTTAAAGAAGTAAAAGATCACATCACTAAACTTAAGCAAAATAAAACTCCTGGTAATGATGGTATAATTTCTGAAATTTGCAAGGTTTTGCCTGCCAAAGCATTAACCCTGCTATATACAGTATTCAATATAGCCCAAAATAATAACATCATACCTCCCTCTTAGAAGTACACATTTATTTTTCCCATACTAATGTCTGATAAAATCCCTGTAAAATATGCTTCATATAGGCCCATTTCATT
The DNA here is from genome assembly GCF_019279795.1 of Protopterus annectens. Lineage (NCBI taxonomy): Eukaryota > Metazoa > Chordata > Ceratodontiformes > Protopteridae > Protopterus > Protopterus annectens. The sequence goes on from NC_056751.1 coordinate 748,774,558, forward strand.
ATTAAACACAGACTATAAAATGTTCATGTCTATTTGTGCTGATAGACTCAAATTTTTTTTACCATCTCTGGTAGACATGGATCCAGCAGGCTTTATAATTAATAGGACTTCTTAGGATAATATCAAAAGAACAATAACTTTAACTGAATCAGTAATATCCTTAAAAAATAATTTGACACTTCTTAGGTTCGATATTAAATGTGCCTTCAACTCAGTTAATTGGGACTATATTTTTATCTTGCTGAAAGACTTAAACTTTTCTAATAGCTTTATTAATCTTATAACTCAACTATATAATGAAAGTCAAGCCTACATAAAATAGGTACAAATATATCTCAAAGCATACCCATTGTAAAAGGAACCAGACAAAGTTGCCCTTTATCTCCACTATTATTCACATTAATTATGGAACCTTGGGCTAACTTAATAAGGGATAACAATAATATACAAGGTTATAGATTAAATCTTAATGAAACATCAAAAATCCAAATGTTTGCTGGTGATGTATTAATCATTCTTGGTGGTACTAACCCCACCTTACAAGAATTGTTTAAAAATATGGATACATTTCAAAAAAGTTCTGGTCTTAACTTTAATAACTCTAAAACACAAATTCTCCTAATTGGTTCCAAAAGTTATAACATACACGATTAATATAACAAATATATACCTCAACCTCAACAAATAACATATTTAGGTATAATTATAGCAACTAATATTAAAGACGTTACACCTAAATTATAATAAAAGTATAACAACCATTGAGACTCTAATAAGTAAGTGGAACAAGATTCTATTTACAATGGATGAAAAACTTTCCATTATTAAGATGATCTTGCTTCCAAAGATCTTATATATAATACAATCTATTTCTATTTCCCCTACAGGTTCTTATATTAAAAAATTTAACAGACTGATTAAAAACTATTTGTGGCATCCAATAAAGCCTAGAATTGCTTTGTCCTAGCATATGTATAGCTGGGAAAATGGAGGTATATCTTTACCAAATCTAGAACTTTATTAAATTTCATCAGTTATTAAAACAACTGTTTATCTTATAGATGGAGAGTATTTTGCAAAATGGAAAGAAATTATGTTAAATTTATCCAATAATACCAAAAATAAAGATAATAATCATCTATCACAGTTAATACATAGTTCATTTATATGGAATTTGAGAGAATACTTTTCCAATTATTTCACTCAAATGTTTAAATCTACTTATGTAACTTTAATTCTAAAGGCATTTAAAAACTATATATTCAGGTTTAGAATCTTTGAAAACTGGTTGTTCCTCATTTCCCATTGCCTATACACAAGGGATAATTCTCTCTACAGATCATTCAAAAATGTTGCTATTTAAACAAACAAAATTAATATTTTGGCATCAAATGCTAAATAAAAATTAGGCAAAATCTATTAATGCTCTTATTGATGACTATAACATTAACACTTTACTTTGGTCAGATTTGCAAGAGTTTAGAAAATATATTCTAGATAAGCTAATTTTAATCCCCTCAAACGCTAAGAATTCAATACTTGATTTCATATACTTATAATACATTACCAGTTAAAAATAGTATATCATATATCTATAGAACAATTAAACAATACCTGGATGTATATTCAGATAACTATTGGAATTCATTTTCTATAACCAACAGTTTTACTCCTTCCAAAATAGACAAAGTTAATTTAATTCAGTCAGCCAGCAAAACCACTTCCTCCATTAAATGGAGAATCTTCACGTGGAGATTTTTACATAAATCTTTCATCACACCTCAGAAAATTAGTAAGATAACTAAACAAGATATTGTTTGTTGGAGATGTAACTCAGTAACAAACGTTGATTGGAACCATATATTTTATGACTGTGTACTATTAAAGAAAATTTGGGAAGAAGTTAACACTTTTTTACAGGCAATTTTTACAGATAACTTTATGCTTACAAAATCACTTATATTATTCAATACACCTGTTCCAGACTGTATAAATAAAAACAAATATTATTTGCTCTGGTCTGTACTGTCCATTGCCAGGATAACAATTACAAGAAACTGGAATTCTTCATCACTTCCCTCATTTAAAGAGTTTAAATGGTTTCTCTTGGAAATATCTAAGTTAGAAATGTTAACTATCACATCTAAATCTACAAGGAATACAACATTATATTACAAATGGGAAAATATACATGAATTATTACTTAAAGAACTGGATAAATGATTAATGCAGTAACCTTTCTTTTTTATCTTTTATTTTTTATTTCTATTTTTTCTGCCAAAATTAACTTAATTGATTTTGTTTGATATATAGTGAACATCATTGTATATAGTTTTTTGTGCTATTATAGTCATTGTATTAATATTTTCTTTTTTAAATATTGTACTTTAAAAATTTAATTTATTCAATTTTTTTCAAAATATCTGTTCATTACATTAATGTTCTCAATAAAGCTGTTTAAAAAAAAAAGAAAAAAAAGGGTTATTCCAAGAGGGCTTTGAACTGGATTTATAACTATTTAGACTATTCAATTCAAATACAAAACATGAGAAATGGGCTATGGGTAACAAAATACACTAATCAGTGCAGACAGGGAAACAAAAGAACATCAGTAAAGCATGCAGGTGTTCTGAGATTGTTTACCAAAAATACACATCTGGTGGCTGTATCTACAATGACAGCAAATATAAACATGACTTTGTAAGACTTGGCAAAAAGAATGCATAATATGACTACAAAATAAATGGTTACATCATAAAATTGACACAGTTATTAAGAATGTAGGAATAAGTGTAAACAAGTTAAACTTTGAGGAGTGTGTATCTACCAAAGTTAGTAAAGCACATACTGCAGTCCATCTGATTGAAAGGAGACATATAATCACTCCAGGGAGACCACTGTGCCACTTTATGCCTCACTGATACTGAGCTGACCTGCTCCATTCTGCAGCCTTTGAACATGCTACATGAAAGAACATGACCAAGTACATCAATTCATACTGGAAACTCACAGGGTTGGAAAACTTTAACCACAAGAAAAATTGAGGAGATATCATTATATGCTGTTTCTTAAGGGCTGACCTCTGCCTGCTTTAAAAGGCAATGTCTGGTTTATTCATGGAACACACTGCTGGTGGGGGGCTTACACTAGATCAGGAAGCCTTACACTTAAAATAAATATAAATAGTTTAAAAAAATGACAAATACATTATACCGAAACTTCCAAGATTATGTACTAAGCTTCCCCTTATCATCCACAGAAGTTAGTTAGTAATTACACATACACCCCCCCCCCCACACACAACAAAATATCAACATGTGATTAAGGTTATCAAGCTTCTTGAAGACCAGCAGGTGATTTGTTTAAGAAAACTTCATTCTTTCCCTCTGCCTCATAGGCAGAGATGTCACAATTTTACTCATTGTAACTTGATGAGGTCATTAGATACTCACAACTTAAATATCTCTTTAATTCTTCATTATTTTAAATATTATAGATGAAAAGCAAGCAGTACCTTTCTTGCATTGGTGGCAACTGTATCCAGCTGTTAAACCTTGGGTCATACCTGCTAACAAAATTTGTGCTGTGTTTTCCTACAAGCCAAGAGAAAGAGATAGAGAATATACAAACCATTAACATTTCAGCCAGTATAATATAAGGCATTTCCAATTATAGAACACATATTAAAATAAATTTCTATTTTTAGTGATACACTAACACACATATACAATTTCAATGCAAACACTGCCAGACACCATAAATTGATACAGTCTTTCTTTACCTTTGATAGTAGTACAAGATCAAACTTGCCAAAGAAGACTTAAATATTGTTTCATATATATATATATATATATATATATATATATATATATATATATATATATATATATATATATATATATATTACATATAGTATACAGCTATATATATATATATATATATATATATATATATATATATATATCGATAGATAAATACACTGAATTAAAAGGCAAAATAAGCAGAAAAGTAAAGCAGAAACAATCACAGCAAAATAACAATGGAAAGCACACGTAAAACAATGGAAACCTTCTTGTTCACTGTGCTTTTCTTATAGAAATGCCTTAATGTCTGCGACTGGCTGTAGTCCCTACTACCACAAGCACTATTACTATTAATTGTGTTCAGGTCATCACTGTAAACATTACACCATCTTCAATGACATTTCTGGGTAAACAAATATAAAGTTATTTGTTTATTCATTTATTCTCTGATTACTGCCTTAACCCAATGCAGGGTCCAAGGAGAAGCAGCACTGAAAAATGCCACTTAAACATCTATAAAAAAAATTACAATTAGTAATAAACAGACTGTGAAATGGAGTCATCTTTTCCAAAAACTCTAAATGAATGAGCATATGACTATAAAGGCATGACTGACATGCTTTAACCAACAAATTATAGAATGATAGCTTCATAGGATGACACTAGGCTATTGGCCCAGAGGCCTTATAAGCCTAGCCAAGAATTTTGCCCATGTTCCCTCAAAGTCAGCACTTGTTTCACCTGTCTAGCAGAGACACAGGTGAGATCCCAGGGGTGTATTTTCTGTTTCCCATCCAGTCATCCAGGTTCCTCTTAAAGAGGGCTAGAAAGGTACTCTGCTTGACATGCAGATGAGTCTGTTCCACAAATGGCGGAGTCTCTGGGATACAAATCTATCCCTTCAACAAGTTCTAATGTCATAGACCAGGTTAACAGGTTAAGGCCTTCCTTGCAGGTTGCTCGAGTGGAGTTTGTCTTACTGATATGCAGCAACTCCATCAAGGCTGGGTCTGAGATGGCCTTCTATGCCAGACACAGGTCACCTCTGAGCAGTCTGTATGAGACTGAGTAGAGGGACAGGGCTTTTAGCCTACCTACATAGAACAGGTGTTTGAGACCCTGCATTTTCCTGGTCAGGAACCTCTGTGGTCTCTCCAACTGCTGCATGTGCTTGGCAAGGTACATGCTGAAGGGGGCATTGTACTCGATACTGGGTCTGATAAGGGAGGAGTACAGGGATGTTATGACCTCTTTGTTCCTGGATGACATACCCTTATTTATGAGGTGGGCCATGTAGAAAGCCTTCCATACAACAGAGGCAACATGGTGGTCAAAAGTGAGGTTGCCATCAACCTGAGTGCCCAAGTCCCTCACAACTAATTGCATGTTTAGTACATTGTTATTAATGTGATAATTAGTGGGGGTGCCATTTTCCCCAAAGGGGATAATGATGCATTTCTTGGCATTCAGTTTGAGGCCATGCTTCTGGCACTAGTCATTAGTTTGGGTAAGGCCCTCTTGGAAGATGCTCACATCACTAGGGGAATTTAAGACAGCGCCCAACTTGACGTTATCTGCAAACTTGGTCAGCCACAGACCACTGGATTTGGCTTGCACCTCAGAAAAGTATATCCCAAATAGTAGAGGCCCCAAGACCTATCCTTGGGGTACACTGCTCATTACGGGTCTACTACTAGAGGTAGCTTCCCCTACTTTGACTGAGTGGGTTTTATCAGTGAGCTAGTTAGCTACCCATCTGGGAGCATATGGGTTGATGCCTAGCTGGGAGAGTTTATCTATTATGCCTGAGTGGGGAATAGTGTCAAAGGCTTTGGCTAGGTCAAGGTAGGCGGTGTGCACCGTCTTCTCCTCGTCCATGGCTTTGGTGACTACTTCGAAGAAGTTGACCAGGTTTAACAGGCATGATCGCCCTTTGACAAAACCAAACTATGTGGAGTGAAATGTTTGGAGGTTGCCAATGTCCTTGTTTATAACATCCATGATAATGTGTTCCATGGCCTTGCAGATCAGGCTAGTTAGGCTGATGGGCCTACAATTGCCTGAGTCAGTGGATGCTCCACATTTGTGTAGAGGGATGACAGTGGCTGTTCTCCATTCAGCTGGGACGAAGCCGGTGCTCAGGCTTTGGTTGAATAGGGTGTCTAATGGAGCTGACAGCTCATGCCTGAGTTCATGTAGGATACAGCCAGGGATGTTATTGGGTCCCATGGAGACTGTATTATTTGCCTTTGAGAGGGCATTAAGGACCTGCTCCCTGGTGATGAGGGGAGGGAGGCAGGTGCTGGGGATGTCTTGGATCACTGATGGGGGGGTGACGTTTTCACTGAACCTGTCTGCCAGCAGGTTGGCTATACCAATGGCATTTGTGTATGTGGTGTTATTGACCACCAGTTCAGAGCAGATTTGGGTGTTACCTTTGAGATTGTGGACATATGTGAAGAAGGCCTTGAGATTGTCCTTAGTGGATGTGGCAAATTTGGACTCGAAGTTAGCCTTACAAGATTTCACCAGTGACCTTTTTTGCATGTTAAGACAAAGGAAAGATTGCTTCCAACTTGGCACCTGCTCCTTCTTGGACCTGAACAGCAATTTTTTCCTTTTATTATTGAGTTTATTTATTGCTGCTGTCCACCAGACAGGTTTACTCTTCCTTGAGGAAGATGATTTGGTCCTGTCAGGTATTGCTGAGTCCATACAGATATATAGGTGCTCATATCATTTTTTGGTGTAGGCTTGGACATTAGTGCTAGTTCCAACTGAAGGGACAGTGGTTGTGAAGCTGTTTATACCTGCTCTGAGGAGACTGTAGTCAGCTTTGGAAAAGTTTTTTTCATTTGACCCTGACAAGGTGGGGCTCAGAGGAGATGGTGACTTCAAATGTGATCGCGTTATGGTTGGATCTTACCAAGGAGGATGACACTGTAGGGATACTATAATAGCTACTCATGTTGGTTAGGACCAGGTCCAGGATATTTTCACCTCTTGTCGGGGTGTTGACCAGCTGATCCAATGCATTGGCATTGACGAAGTCAAGGAATCTCTGGGCATTCATGTTTGGGCTAGAATAGGTCTTCCACTCTTGGGTAGTTAAAGTCACCCAGAATCAAGGTAGAGGGTTAAATCTTGATGGAACCATGTAAGTCCAGATAGGTGGATTGGGCCTTGTGAGTCATGGTTGGAGGTCTGTAGTGAGCTATGATTTGAATAGGTGTTTTGTCAACAGTTAGCTGCACTTGGAGTGTCTCCTGTGCATCATACCATTTGACTAGCCTGGAGGTGTGCATGTCTTTGATAAATATTGAACCTCCACCTCCTATGGCTTTGTGGCCCTCCATTTGGGGTCTGAAAGTATGGTAGAATGAGTAACCTGGTAAGGCTGGGGTGCTCTCCACAGCTTTGAACCAGGTTTCAGTGACTGCACAAATGTCAGCATCCTCCAGGGCAAGGAATGTTTGCAATGAGTGCAATTTCATGCTAAGACTCCTAGGGTTTAGCAGCATGACCTTTACATTTCGTTTAGAAGAATTTTTCATGTTGGTAATTTTGTGCTTATGACTTTGACTAAAAAAGACACTATGGGGGATGCAAGAGCCTTTGCCAGAAGCCTGAAACCCAGGGGAGACAGATGAAGGCCATTTCTGGCAAAGCATCATTGTCTGTCAATCATGTCCTCCCACGTTGTCAGGTACTTGATCCCCTTGGAATGACACCAGAAACTAAGCCAATTGTTAAAGTCAATCATTTTCTGTTTTTATTGAGGCATCATTCTGGGTGATGGTAGGATGCTGCTTAAGGCTAGGGACATACCTGCCTGGGAGACATATTCAGCGAGCTCAATTATGTCTCTCTTCATCAATTCACAGAGAAAGACGTGAAATAATTTAGCAGGGCATTTCTACCCATTAAGACAAAATGATAACAATAATAATATATATATTTTTATTTTCCATATATGTTATTTTCAAACATAAGTAAAGGATACCGTTCTATGGGTTGTAAAAAATTTAAATGAGACTCTATAGTCTTCTCCTTGTTGTACTTTAAGATGCCCTAGCTATCCAGTTCATGACTTGTTATATATGCAATGACAACACTTATTAAAAAAAAAAAAAACATGATAACAGCACTTGGACATTTTTCTATACTCTAAACTAAGACAAATGGGAAGTGAAACATTAAGTCTGCTCCCAATATAGTCTAAAACTTTTTTGGGGTGATCTTTGTTTCACAGCATTTCACATATTATCACTATGTGGTCAGTTTAAATAAACATCATTACAACAATGTTGTTGTTCTTTTGGCTTTTCCTAGTTAGGGGTCAGCACAGCAGAACTCCGGTCTGCTAATGATTGTCAGTAGATTTTTACAGTGGTGAGGTGCCAGCCTGACACACAACCTTCAACAAAGGCATGCCCATTCACATGTCTTTCAAACACCACTCGACCGCAGGGAGGACATTCAGACTCCACACAGAAGGCGCTCCAGCCGAGAATCAAACAGGAGAACCTCTTGCTGTGAGACAACAACGCTGCCGCTGCACCACCATGGCTTCATTACCCAAAACAATAAACTGTACATATTTTTAATACAATCTAATACATGCTTGCAACCTGATTATACTATAATCACTGGCATATTCTATTTATAAGCATCTTCTAGCAGTCAGTTTGAGAACAAATTCATCAAGATTTTATCCATTTTTTTAAGGAGGAATCAGTCATCATCCTCCTAAATGAAGAAAACTCAAAAGTCACACAAACTAAACCAGCTGACAACAATTCCATGCACAATGGAACTGTTATATTTCTCTGTAGGAAAGCATGATTATGTTTCCACAAAAAAAATGTCACTTACTACAGACAAATGCCTGGAAATACCTGGAGGGTAGTAGTTTCCCAGTGTGGAAAAACAAATAGTTTTCTCTCTCTTTCTCTCTATACCTATTGACATACTTATGGTATACCTACACTCTCTTGAGGCACATTCATCTGATCTTTTGTCAACTGAATTTTGTATATTACAGTTAGCTAGACTGCGTGAGTTGATGGTGAACTTTCAGTGATTTTTTTCCCTTTTCTTCACAGTAGTGTGACAGTGGAGTGGTGTATGTATATTTATATACATATATATGTGTGTGTGTGTGTGTGTGTGTGTGTGTGTGTGTGTGTGTGTATATATATATATATATATATATATATATATATATATATATATATATATATATACACACATATGTATATATGAATATATATATATATATATATATATATATATATATATATATATATACACATACACACACACA